>NC_143051.1:4760000-4985000 GCF_057628025.1 Oncorhynchus mykiss | reverse complement strand
TGACTCTGTACCGGTACCCCCTGTATATAGCCTCCACATTGACTCTGTACCGGTACCCCTGTATATAGCCTCCACATTGACTCTGTACCGGTACCCCCTGTATATAGCCTCCACATTGACTCTGTACCGTAACACCCTGTATATAGCCTCCACATTGACTCTGTACCTGTACCCCCTGTATATAGCCTCCACATTGACTCTGTACCGTAACACCCTGTATATAGCCTCCACATTGACTCTGTATCGGTACCCCCTGTATATAGCCTCCACATTGACTCTGTACCGTAACACCCTGTATATAGCCTCCACATTGACTCTGTACTGGTACCCCCTGTAATATAGCCTCCACATTGACTCTGTACCGGTACCCCCTGTATATAACCTCCACATTGACTCTGTACAGTAACACCCTGTATATAGCCACCACATTGACTCTGTACCGTAACACCCTGTATATAGCCTCCACATTGACTCTGTACTGGTACCCCCTGTAATATAGCCTCCACATTGACTCTGTACCGGTACCCCCTGTATATAGCCTCCACATTGACTCTGTACCAGTTGCAAGTATTTCAGGGTAAATTTCAGGGTAAAGTCGACACATGTACTCGAATGGTGCAGCCGTCTAAGGCACTGCATCGCAGCACTAAAGGTATCACTACAGACCCGGGTTCGATCCCGGGCTGTATTACAACTGACCGTGAGTTTGAGTCCCATAGGGCGGCGCACAATTGGCCCAGCGTCGTCCGTGTTATGGCAGGGTTTGGCACAACGTCGTCCGTGTTAGGGCAGGGTTTGGCCCAGCGTCGTCCGTGTTAGGGCAGGGTTTGGCCCAGCGTCATCCGTGATAGGGCAGGGTTTGGCCCAGCTTCGTCCGTGTTAGGGCAGGGTTTGGCCCAGCGTCGTCCATGCTAGGGCAGGGTTTGGCCGGGGAGGCTTTACTTGACTCATCGCACTCTGGTGACTCCTTGTGGCGGGCCGGGCACCTGCAGGCTGACCGCGTTGTCAGTTGAACAGTGTTTCCTCCGACACATTGGTGCAGCTGGCTTCTGGATTAAGCAGGTGGGTGTTAAGAAGTGCAGTTTGGCCGGTCATGTTTCGGAGGACGCACGACTCCACCCTCACCTCTCCCGAGGAAAGCTCCCGTTGGGGAGTTGCAGTGATGAGATAAGATCAAAATTTGGGGAGCACAAAATGTAAATACATAATGCACCCAAGGATTCACAGATCTAGGAGTGAGTGGCTCAGGCTCAGTACACATTCATGTTTGAAACACCAGACAGGACATATCATCATCCATTTGGGGTCAATCTACTAGTCCCAGAAGCACATGGAGAGGTTTATCCTAATATCCTGACTTCACTACAGAGAGAGAGAGAGAGAGGGAGACAGAGGGAGACAGAGGGAGACAGAGGGAGACAGAGGGGGAGACAGAGGGTGACAGAGGGAGACAGAGGGGGAGACAGAGAGAGAGAGACAGAATCAGCACGTCCTTTATTATTCCAGCTGACTTCATATTTGATAAGAATTGAAAACCTGTCCCGGGCAGACGCGGGGTAATCGATGTCCTCTCATTCAAAAAGTAAGGATACTGCTTTGCTTTGGCCACAAGCATCTCCCCCACATTGAAGGTACTCTTACTGTGAAATATGATCCAAGGTGACAAGAAGTCCCTCTGGGGAAATAGTGGAGGGTAGTTTGATGACTCTGCAGCAGTGATCCCACTGGTTCACCTGGTAACAGAAGGGATGGAACTGAAGTGAGTGTCAAACAGACAGGTGCAGGAACTTACTATAACTTCCCCAGCGCAGTCCTGGAAACTTTGTCCATTGCTGGAGTGGGGTTGAGAATTGGATCGATGCTCAGAACTCTACTGACGTAGACCTCAAAACTGATGGACAAGTGTTTTTCACCTCGTCTTCCCTGGCTACTGTACTGAAGTTGGAGCTTTCCTGGCTACTGTACTGAAGCTGGGGCTTTCCTGGCTACTGTACTGAAGTTGGGGCTTTCCTGGCTACTGTACTGAAGCTGGGGGCTTTCCTGGCTACTATACTGAGGATGGGGGCTTTCCTGGTTACTGTACTGAAGCTGGGGCTTCACTGGCTACTGTACTGAAGCTGGGGGCTTTCCTGGCTACTGTACTGGAGCTGGGGGCTTTCCTGGCTACTATACTGGAGTTGGGGGCTTTCCTGGCTACTATACTGGAGTTGGGGGCTTTCCTGGCTACTGTACTGGAGATGGGGCTTTCCTGGCTACTATACTGAAGCTGGGGGCTTTCCTGGCTACTATACTGGAGTTGGGTCTTTCTGGCTACAATACTGGGGATGGAGCTCTGTCGATGAAACCATTAATGAACCTGACGATATGTACGTAGACCCTGATGATGATGACAACATACAGGACGGGGATGACAACACTGGCCTTCAAAGAGACTCTCACCACTCAGTGTACAGCACCATCTCCAGAAAAGATTCAACTCAGAGCCTTGACTGAAGACAATAAACACACTGGACTGAAGAGCGTCAGCACCAAACAAAAGGTCATTTTCTCAAATTTCCCCATGTTTTCCCAGAAATCCCAGTTGAAAGACCCCTAGCTGGGCCTCACACCTCTATTCTCCTGTCTGTATATTGATCCATCTGTCTTGTCTTTCAGGAGATTGCTATTTACAGCAGCATGCCATCCCAGCATCTCACTACTGGCTTGCTTATAAAGCTAAGCAGGTTCGGTCCCTGGATGGAAGACCAGATGCTGCTGGAAGAGATGTTGGAGGACATGAGTAAGGTTACTGACATTCATAGCAGAGCATGGGTTCACAACATGTTTCTGCACACAACCACAAATTGACTATAAGAGAATAGGTCACCATTTTGGACATGGCCTATCAATTTAGCCTGCTTTCATAAACTTTCTGCTGTCCACATGCACAAACATAACCTGCCCTGCTAGATTAAATGCAGCTCCTTTTGGGTAATCCACATATTGACACTTTTTAAGGCTCGGCACTGATTGGATAAGTCTGTGAGGAGATGTTAAGTTGTCCGGTCGTGTAGCGAGAGTGGGAAGGACATTAGTGATGTGAATAGCCGCTAAGGGCCCGATGTACGGACCGTCAACGTGTGTCTCAATGTAATCACAGGGCCTGATGTACGGACTGTCAACGTGTGTCACAATGTAATCACAGGGCCTGATGGCATGACATCTGCTAAGAACAGAATCTCATTCTAGTTCCACATGGAACTATTAGAATAGAATCTCATTCCATTTCTACATGGAACCATAAGAATAGAATGGCATTCTAGTTCTACATGGAACCATTAGAATAGAATCTCATTCCAGTTCTACATGGAACCATAAGAATAGAATGGCATTCTAGTTCTACATGGAACCATTAGAATAGAATCTCATTCCAGTTCTACATGGAACCATTAGAATAGAATCTCATTCTAGTTCTACATGGAACCATTAGAATAGAATCTCATTCTAGTTCTACATGGAACCATAAAAATAGAATCTCATTCCAGTTCTACATGGAACCATTAGAATAGAATCTCATTGTCGTTCTACATGGAACCATTCGAATAGAATCTCATTCTAGTTCTGCATGGAACTCATGCATCAGTGAATATTAATGACGTGTTCTTGCGAACCTTTATGTCACCATGAACGTGTCAAAGAAACAGACCACTAACAGTGGGCCCACATTCCCTTAAACATACCCAACTCACACCTTTCTGGTTGAAGTAAACTAACAGTGGGCCCACATTCCCTTAAACATACCCAACTCACACCTTTCTGGTTGAAGTAAACTAACAATGGGCCCACATTCCCTTAAACATACCCAACTCACACCTTTCTGGTTGAAGTAAACTAACAGTGGGCCCACATTCCCTTAAACATACCCAACTCACACCTTTCTGGTTGAAGTAAACTAACAGTGGGCCCACATTCCCTTAAACATACCCAACTCAGACCTTTCTGGTTGAAGTAAACTAACAGTGGGCCCACATTCCCTTAAACATACCCAACTCACACCTTTCTGGTTGAAGTAAACTAACAGTGGGCCCACATTCCCTTAAACATACCCAACTCACACCTTTCTGGTTGAAGTAAACTAACAGTGGGCCTACATTCCCTTAAACATACCCAACTCACACCTTTCTGGTTGAAGTAAACTAACAGTGGGCCTACATTCCCTTAAACATACCCAACTCACACCTTTCTGGTTGAAGTAAACTAACAGTGGGCCCACATTCCCTTAAACATACCCAACTCACACCTTTCTGGTTGAAGTAAACTAACAGTGGGCCTACATTCCCTTAAACATACCCAACTCACACCTTTCTGGTTGAAGTAAACTAACAGTGGGCCCACATTCCCTTAAACATACCCAACTCACACCTTTCTGGTTGAAGTAAACTAACAGTGGGCCCACATTCCCTTAAACATACCCAACTCACACCTTTCTGGTTGAAGTAAACTAACAGTGGGCCCACATTCCCTTAAACTTACCCAACTCACACCTTTCTGGTTGAAGTAAACTAACAGTGGGCCCACATTCCCTTAAACATACCCAACTCACACCTTTCTGGTTGAAGTAAACTAACAGTGGGCCCACATTCCCTTAAACATACCCAACTCACACCTTTCTGGTTGAAGTAAACTAACAGTGGGCCCACATTCCCTTAAACATACCCAACTCACACCTTTCTGGTTGAAGTAAACTAACAGTGGGCCCACATTCCCTTAAACATACCCAACTCACACCTTTCTGGTTGAAGTAAACTAACAGTGGGCCCACATTCCCTTAAACATACCCAACTCACACCTTTCTGGTTGAAGTAAACTAACAGTGGGCCCACATTCCCTTAAACATACCCAACTCACACCTTTCTGGTTGAAGTAAACTAACAGTGGGCCCACATTCCCTTAAACATACCCAACTCACACCTTTCTGGTTGAAGTAAACTAACAATGGGCCCACATTCCCTTAAACATACCCAACTCACACCTTTCTGGTTGAAGTAAACTAACAGTGGGCCCACATTCCCTTAAACATACCCAACTCAGACCTTTCTGGTTGAAGTAAACTAACAGTGGGCCCACATTCCCTTAAACATACCCAACTCACACCTTTCTGGTTGAAGTAAACTAACAGTGGGCCCACATTCCCTTAAACTTACCCAACTCACACCTTTCTGGTTGAAGTAAACTAACAGTGGGCCCACATTCCCTTAAACATACCCAACTCACACCTTTCTGGTTGAAGTAAACTAACAGTGGGCCCACATTCCCTTAAACATACCCAACTCACACCTTTCTGGTTGAAGTAAACTAACAGTGGGCCCACATTCCCTTAAACATACCCAACTCACACCTTTCTGGTTGAAGTAAACTAACAGTGGGCCCACATTCCCTTAAACATACCCAACTCACACCTTTCTGGTTGAAGTAAACTAACAGTGGGCCCACATTCCCTTAAACATACCCAACTCACACCTTTCTGGTTGAAGTAAACTAACAGTGGGCCCACATTCCCTTAAACATACCCAACTCACACCTTTCTGGTTGAAGTAAACTAACAGTGGGCCCACATTCCCTTAAACATACCCAACTCACACCTTTCTGGTTGAAGTAAACTAACAATGGGCCCACATTCCCTTAAACATACCCAACTCACACCTTTCTGGTTGAAGTAAACTAACAGTGGGCCCACATTCCCTTAAACATACCCAACTCACACCTTTCTGGTTGAAGTAAACTAACAGTGGGCCCACATTCCCTTAAACATACCCAACTCACACCTTTCTGGTTGAAGTAAACTAACAGTGGGCCCACATTCCCTTAAACATACCCAACTCACACCTTTCTGGTTGAAGTAAACTAACAGTGGGCCCACATTCCCTTAAACATACCCAACTCACACCTTTCTGGTTGAAGTAAACTAACAGTGGGCCTACATTCCCTTAAACATACCCAACTCACACCTTTCTGGTTGAAGTAAACTAACAGTGGGCCCACATTCCCTTAAACATACCCAACTCAGACCTTTCTGGTTGAAGTAAACTAACAGTGGGCCCACATTCCCTTAAACATACCCAACTCAGACCTTTCTGGTTGAAGTAAACTAACAGTGGGCCCACATTCCCTTAAACATACCCAACTCACACCTTTCTGGTTGAAGTAAACTAACAGTGGGCCCACATTCCCTTAAACATACCCAACTCACACCTTTCTGGTTGAAGTAAACTAACAGTGGGCCCACATTCCCTTAAACATACCCAACTCACACCTTTCTGGTTGAAGTAAACTAACAGTGGGCCCACATTCCCTTAAACATACCCAACTCACACCTTTCTGGTTGAAGTAAACTAACAGTGGGCCCACATTCCCTTAAACATACCCAACTCACACCTTTCTGGTTGAAGTAAACTAACAATGGGCCCACATTCCCTTAAACATACCCAACTCACACCTTTCTGGTTGAAGTAAACTAACAGTGGGCCTACATTCCCTTAAACATACCCAACTCACACCTTTCTGGTTGAAGTAAACTAACAGTGGGCCCACATTCCCTTAAACATACCCAACTCACACCTTTCTGGTTGAAGTAAACTAACAGTGGGCCCACATTCCCTTAAACATACCCAACTCACACCTTTCTGGTTGAAGTAAACTAACAGTGGGCCCACATTCCCTTAAACATACCCAACTCACACCTTTCTGGTTGAAGTAAACTAACAGTGGGCCCACATTCCCTTAAACATACCCAACTCACACCTTTCTGGTTGAAGTAAACTAACAGTGGGCCCACATTCCCTTAAACATACCCAACTCACACCTTTCTGGTTGAAGTAAACTAACAGTGGGCCCACATTCCCTTAAACATACCCAACTCACACCTTTCTGGTTGAAGTAAACTAACAGTGGGCCCACATTCCCTTAAACATACCCAACTCACACCTTTCTGGTTGAAGTAAACTAACAGTGGGCCCACATTCCCTTAAACATACCCAACTCACACCTTTCTGGTTGAAGTAAACTAACAGTGGGCCCACATTCCCTTAAACATACCCAACTCACACCTTTCTGGTTGAAGTAAACTAACAGTGGGCCCACATTCCCTTAAACATACCCAACTCACACCTTTCTGGTTGAAGTAAACTAACAGTGGGCCCACATTCCCTTAAACATACCCAACTCACACTTTTCTGGTTGAAGTAAACTAACAGTGGGCCCACATTCCCTTAAACATACCCAACTCACACCTTTCTGGTTGAAGTAAACTAACAGTGGGCCCACATTCCCTTAAACATACCCAACTCACGCCTTTCTGGTTGAAGTAAACTAACAGTGGGCCCACATTCCCTTAAACATACCCAACTCAGACCTTTCTGGTTGAAGTAAACTAACAGTGGGCCCACATTCCCTTAAACATACCCAACTCACACCTTTCTGGTTGAAGTAAACTAACAGTGGGCCCACATTCCCTTAAACATACCCAACTCACACCTTTCTGGTTGAAGTAAACTAACAGTGGGCCCACATTCCCTTAAACATACCCAACTCACACCTTTCTGGTTGAAGTAAACTAACAGTGGGCCCACATTCCCTTAAACATACCCAACTCACACCTTTCTGGTTGAAGTAAACTAACAGTGGGCCCACATTCCCTTAAACATACCCAACTCACACCTTTCTGGTTGAAGTAAACTAACAGTGGGCCCACATTCCCTTAAACATACCCAACTCACACCTTTCTGGTTGAAGTAAACTAACAGTGGGCCCACATTCCCTTAAACATACCCAACTCAGACCTTTCTGGTTGAAGTAAACTAACAATGGGCCCACATTCCCTTAAACATACCCAACTCACACCTTTCTGGTTGAAGTAAACTAACAGTGGGCCCACATTCCCTTAAACATACCCAACTCAGACCTTTCTGGTTGAAGTAAACTAACAGTGGGCCCACATTCCCTTAAACATACCCAACTCAGACCTTTCTGGTTGAAGTAAACTAACAGTGGACCCACATTCCCTTAAACATACCCAACTCACACCTTTCTGGTTGAAGTAAACTAACAGTGGGCCCACATTCCCTTAAACATACCCAACTCACACCTTTCTGGTTGAAGTAAACTAACAGTGGGCCCACATTCCCTTAAACATACCCAACTCACACCTTTCTGGTTGAAGTAAACTAACAGTGGGCCCACATTCCCTTAAACATACCCAACTCACACCTTTCTGGTTGAAGTAAACTAACAGTGGGCCCACATTCCCTTAAACATACCCAACTCAGACCTTTCTGGTTGAAGTAAACTAACAGTGGGCCCACATTCCCTTAAACATACCCAACTCAGACCTTTCTGGTTGAAGTAAACTAACAGTGGGCCCACATTCCCTTAAACATACCCAACTCACACCTTTCTGGTTGAAGTAAACTAACAGTGGGCCCACATTCCCTTAAACATACCCAACTCAGACCTTTCTGGTTGAAGTAAACTAACAGTGGGCCCACATTCCCTTAAACATACCCAACTCAGACCTTTCTGGTTGAAGTAAACTAACAGTGGGCCCACATTCCCTTAAACATACCCAACTCACACCTTTCTGGTTGAAGTAAACTAACAGTGGGCCCACATTCCCTTAAACATACCCAACTCAGACCTTTCTGGTTGAAGTAAACTAACAGTGGGCCCACATTCCCTTAAACATACCCAACTCACACCTTTCTGGTTGAAGTAAACTAACAGTGGGCCCACATTCCCTTAAACATACCCAACTCACACCTTTCTGGTTGAAGTAAACTAACAGTGGGCCCACATTCCCTTAAACATACCCAACTCACACCTTTCTGGTTGAAGTAAACTAACAGTGGGCCCACATTCCCTTAAACATACCCAACTCACACCTTTCTGGTTGAAGTAAACTAACAGTGGGCCCACATTCCCTTAAACATACCCAACTCAGACCTTTCTGGTTGAAGTAAACTAACAGTGGGCCCACATTCCCTTAAACATACCCAACTCACACCTTTCTGGTTGAAGTAAACTAACAGTGGGCCCACATTCCCTTAAACATACCCAACTCACACCTTTCTGGTTGAAGTAAACTAACAGTGGGCCCACATTCCCTTAAACATACCCAACTCACACCTTTCTGGTTGAAGTAAACTAACAGTGGGCCCACATTCCCTTAAACATACCCAACTCACACCTTTCTGGTTGAAGTAAACTAACAGTGGGCCCACATTCCCTTAAACATACCCAACTCAGACCTTTCTGGTTGAAGTAAACTAACAGTGGGCCCACATTCCCTTAAACATACCCAACTCACACCTTTCTGGTTGAAGTAAACTAACAGTGGGCCCACATTCCCTTAAACATACCCAACTCAGACCTTTCTGGTTGAAGTAAACTAACAGTGGACCCACATTCCCTTAAACATACCCAACTCACACCTTTCTGGTTGAAGTAAACTAACAGTGGGCCCACATTCCCTTAAACATACCCAACTCAGACCTTTCTGGTTGAAGTAAACTAACAGTGGACCCACATTCCCTTAAACATACCCAACTCACACCTTTCTGGTTGAAGTAAACTAACAGTGGGCCCACATTCCCTTAAACATACCCAACTCACACCTTTCTGGTTGAAGTAAACTAACAGTGGGCCCACATTCCCTTAAACATACCCAACTCACACCTTTCTGGTTGAAGTAAACTAACAGTGGGCCCACATTCCCTTAAACATACCCAACTCACACCTTTCTGGTTGAAGTAAACTAACAGTGGGCCCACATTCCCTTAAACATACCCAACTCACACCTTTCTGGTTGAAGTAAACTAACAGTGGGCCCACATTCCCTTAAACATACCCAACTCAGACCTTTCTGGTTGAAGTAAACTAACAGTGGGCCCACATTCCCTTAAACATACCCAACTCACACCTTTCTGGTTGAAGTAAACTAACAGTGGGCCCACATTCCCTTAAACATACCCAACTCAGACCTTTCTGGTTGAAGTAAACTAACAGTGGGCCCACATTCCCTTAAACATACCCAACTCACACCTTTCTGGTTGAAGTAAACTAACAGTGGGCCCACATTCCCTTAAACATACCCAACTCACACCTTTCTGGTTGAAGTAAACTAACAGTGGGCCCACATTCCCTTAAACATACCCAACTCACACCTTTCTGGTTGAAGTAAACTAACAGTGGGCCCACATTCCCTTAAACATACCCAACTCACACCTTTCTGGTTGAAGTAAACTAACAGTGGGCCCACATTCCCTTAAACATACCCAACTCAGACCTTTCTGGTTGAAGTAAACTAACAGTGGGCCCACATTCCCTTAAACATACCCAACTCACACCTTTCTGGTTGAAGTAAACTAACAGTGGGCCCACATTCCCTTAAACATACCCAACTCAGACCTTTCTGGTTGAAGTAAACTAACAGTGGACCCACATTCCCTTAAACATACCCAACTCACACCTTTCTGGTTGAAGTAAACTAACAGTGGGCCCACATTCCCTTAAACATACCCAACTCAGACCTTTCTGGTTGAAGTAAACTAACAGTGGACCCACATTCCCTTAAACATACCCAACTCACACCTTTCTGGTTGAAGTAAACTAACAGTGGGCCCACATTCCCTTAAACATACCCAACTCACACCTTTCTGGTTGAAGTAAACTAACAGTGGGCCCACATTCCCTTAAACATACCCAACTCACACCTTTCTGGTTGAAGTAAACTAACAGTGGGCCCACATTCCCTTAAACATACCCAACTCACACCTTTCTGGTTGAAGTAAACTAACAGTGGGCCCACATTCCCTTAAACATACCCAACTCACACCTTTCTGGTTGAAGTAAACTAACAGTGGGCCCACATTCCCTTAAACATACCCAACTCAGACCTTTCTGGTTGAAGTAAACTAACAGTGGGCCCACATTCCCTTAAACATACCCAACTCAGACCTTTCTGGTTGAAGTAAACTAACAGTGGGCCCACATTCCCTTAAACATACCCAACTCACACCTTTCTGGTTGAAGTAAACTAACAGTGGACCCACATTCCCTTAAACATACCCAACTCACACCTTTCTGGTTGAAGTAAACTAACAGTGGGCCCACATTCCCTTAAACATACCCAACTCACACCTTTCTGGTTGAAGTAAACTAACAGTGGGCCCACATTCCCTTAAACATACCCAACTCACACCTTTCTGGTTGAAGTAAACTAACAGTGGGCCCACATTCCCTTAAACATACCCAACTCACACCTTTCTGGTTGAAGTAAACTAACAGTGGGCCCACATTCCCTTAAACATACCCAACTCACACCTTTCTGGTTGAAGTAAACTAACAGTGGGCCCACATTCCCTTAAACATACCCAACTCACACCTTTCTGGTTGAAGTAAACTAACAGTGGGCCCACATTCCCTTAAACATACCCAACTCAGACCTTTCTGGTTGAAGTAAACTAACAGTGGGCCCACATTCCCTTAAACATACCCAACTCACACCTTTCTGGTTGAAGTAAACTAACAGTGGGCCCACATTCCCTTAAACATACCCAACTCACACCTTTCTGGTTGAAGTAAACTAACAGTGGGCCCACATTCCCTTAAACATACCCAACTCACACCTTTCTGGTTGAAGTAAACTAACAGTGGGCCCACATTCCCTTAAACATACCCAACTCAGACCTTTCTGGTTGAAGTAAACTAACAGTGGGCCCACATTCCCTTAAACATACCCAACTCACACCTTTCTGGTTGAAGTAAACTAACAGTGGGCCCACATTCCCTTAAACATACCCAACTCACACCTTTCTGGTTGAAGTAAACTAACAGTGGGCCCACATTCCCTTAAACATACCCAACTCACACCTTTCTGGTTGAAGTAAACTAACAGTGGGCCCACATTCCCTTAAACATACCCAACTCACACCTTTCTGGTTGAAGTAAACTAACAGTGGGCCCACATTCCCTTAAACATACCCAACTCACACCTTTCTGGTTGAAGTAAACTAACAGTGGGCCCACATTCCCTTAAACATACCCAACTCACACCTTTCTGGTTGAAGTAAACTAACAGTGGGCCCACATTCCCTTAAACATACCCAACTCACACCTTTCTGGTTGAAGTAAACTAACAGTGGGCCCACATTCCCTTAAACATACCCAACTCACACCTTTCTGGTTGAAGTAAACTAACAGTGGGCCCACATTCCCTTAAACATACCCAACTCACACCTTTCTGGTTGAAGTAAACTAACAGTGGGCCCACATTCCCTTAAACATACCCAACTCAGACCTTTCTGGTTGAAGTAAACTAACAGTGGGCCCACATTCCCTTAAACATACCCAACTCACACCTTTCTGGTTGAAGTAAACTAACAGTGGGCCCACATTCCCTTAAACATACCCAACTCACACCTTTCTGGTTGAAGTAAACTAACAGTGGGCCCACATTCCCTTAAACATACCCAACTCACACCTTTCTGGTTGAAGTAAACTAACAGTGGGCCCACATTCCCTTAAACATACCCAACTCACACCTTTCTGGTTGAAGTAAACTAACAGTGGGCCCACATTCCCTTAAACATACCCAACTCACACCTTTCTGGTTGAAGTAAACTAACAGTGGGCCCACATTCCCTTAAACATACCCAACTCACACCTTTCTGGTTGAAGTAAACTAACAGTGGGCCCACATTCCCTTAAACATACCCAACTCACACCTTTCTGGTTGAAGTAAACTAACAGTGGGCCCACATTCCCTTAAACATACCCAACTCACACCTTTCTGGTTGAAGTAAACTAACAGTGGGCCCACATTCCCTTAAACATACCCAACTCAGACCTTTCTGGTTGAAGTAAACTAACAGTGGGCCCACATTCCCTTAAACATACCCAACTCACACCTTTCTGGTTGAAGTAAACTAACAGTGGGCCCACATTCCCTTAAACATACCCAACTCACACCTTTCTGGTTGAAGTAAACTAACAGTGGGCCCACATTCCCTTAAACATACCCAACTCACACCTTTCTGGTTGAAGTAAACTAACAGTGGGCCCACATTCCCTTAAACATACCCAACTCAGACCTTTCTGGTTGAAGTAAACTAACAGTGGGCCCACATTCCCTTAAACATACCCAACTCACACCTTTCTGGTTGAAGTAAACTAACAGTGGGCCCACATTCCCTTAAACATACCCAACTCACACCTTTCTGGTTGAAGTAAACTAACAGTGGACCCACATTCCCTTAAACATGCCCAACTCATACCTTTCTGGTTGAAGTAAACTAACAGTGGGCCCACATTCCCTTAAACATACCCAACTCACACCTTTCTGGTTGAAGTAAACTAACAGTGGGCCCACATTCCCTTAAACATACCCAACTCACACCTTTCTGGTTGAAGTAAACTAACAGTGGGCCCACATTCCCTTAAACATACCCAACTCACACCTTTCTGGTTGAAGTAAACTAACAGTGGGCCCACATTCCCTTAAACATACCCAACTCACACCTTTCTGGTTGAAGTAAACTAACAGTGGGCCCACATTCCCTTAAACATACCCAACTCACACCTTTCTGGTTGAAGTAAACTAACAGTGGGCCCACATTCCCTTAAACATACCCAACTCACACCTTTCTGGTTGAAGTAAACTAACAGTGGGCCCACATTCCCTTAAACATACCCAACTCACACCTTTCTGGTTGAAGTAAACTAACAGTGGACCCACATTCCCTTAAACATACCCAACTCACACCTTTCTGGTTGAAGTAAACTAACAGTGGGCCCACATTCCCTTAAACATACCCAACTCACACCTTTCTGGTTGAAGTAAACTAACAGTGGGCCCACATTCCCTTAAACATACCCAACTCACACCTTTCTGGTTGAAGTAAACTAACAGTGGGCCCACATTCCCTTAAACATACCCAACTCAGACCTTTCTGGTTGAAGTAAACTAACAGTGGGCCCACATTCCCTTAAACATACCCAACTCACACCTTTCTGGTTGAAGTAAACTAACAGTGGGCCCACATTCCCTTAAACATACCCAACTCACACCTTTCTGGTTGAAGTAAACTAACAATGGGCCCACATTCCCTTAAACATACCCAACTCACACCTTTCTGGTTGAAGTAAACTAACAATGGGCCCACATTCCCTTAAACATACCCAACTCAGACCTTTCTGGTTGAAGTAAACTAACAGTGGGCCCACATTCCCTTAAACATACCCAACTCACACCTTTCTGGTTGAAGTAAACTAACAGTGGGCCCACATTCCCTTAAACATACCCAACTCACACCTTTCTGGTTGAAGTAAATAAGTAAGGATCATCTATAGCTATGAAAGAGCCTCTTTATGTCTCTCTCTCTCGCTCTCTCTCTCTCTCTCTCTGTGTCTCTCTCTGTCTCTCTCTCTCTCTGTCTCTGTCTCTGTCTCTGTTTCTCTGTCTCTGTCTCTGTCTCTGTCTCTCTCTCTCTCTCTCTCTCTCTCTCTCTCTCTCTCTCTCTCTCTCTCTCTCTCAATTAAATTCAAAGGGCTTTAATGGCAATGGAGGCATTTAGTTTACATTGCCAAAGCAAGTGAAATAGATAATAAACAAAAGTGAAATAAACAATATAAATTGTACTGTAAACATTACACTCACGAAAGTTCCAAAATAAGAGAGACATTTCAAGTGTCATTATGTCTATAAGTTCATATTATATCTACATACAGTGTTGTAACGATGTGCAAATACTTAAAGTTCAAGGGTGAAAATAAATCAACATAAATATGGGTTGTATTTGTGTTTGTTCTTCACTGGTTGCCCTTTTCTTTGAGGCAACAGGTCACACATCTTGCTGCTGTGATGACACACTGTGGTATTTCACCCAATAGTTCATCAGAGCTATTTTTAAATTCTTTGTGGATCTGTGTAATCTGAGGGAAATATGTGTCTCTAATATGGTCATACATTTGGCAGCAGGTTAGGAACTCTGGAATGTCCTGTCTGTCTGTCTGTCTGTCTGTCGTTCTCTCAATCTGTTCCTGTCTCTATCTCGCATCCCCTGTAACACACGCACATCAAATCTAATTGTATTTGTCACATGCGCCGAATACAACAGGTGTAGATCTTACTGTGAAATGGTTTACTTATAAGCCCTTAACCAACAATGCAGTTTTAAGAAAATACCCTCCAAAAAAGTAAGAGGTAAGAATAACAAATAATTAAAGAGCAGCAGTAAATAACAATGTGGAGGATATATACAGGGTGTTACGGTACAGAGTCAATGTGGAGGCTATATACAGGGTGTTACGGTACAGAGTCAATGTGGAGGCTATATACAGGGGGTACCGGTACAGAGTCAATGTGGAGGCTATATACAGGGGGTACCGGTACAGAGTCAATGTGGAGGCTATATACAGGGGGTACCGGTACAGAGTCAATGTGGAGGCTATATACAGGGGGTACCGGTACAGAGTCAATGTGGAGGCTATATACAGGGGGTACCGGTACAGAGTCAATGTGGAGGCTATATACAGGGGGTACCGGTACAGAGTCAATGTGGAGGCTATATACAGGGTGTTACGGTACAGAGTCAATGTGGAGGCTATATACAGGGTGTTACGGTACAGAGTCAATGTGGAGGCTATATACAGGGTGTTACGGTACAGAGTCAATGTGGAGGCTATATACAGGGTGTTACGGTACAGAGTCAATGTGGAGGCTATATACAGGGTATTACGGTACAGAGTCAATGTGGAGGCTATATACAGGGTATTACGGTACAGAGTCAATGTGGAGACTATATACAGGGTGTTACGGTACAGAGTCAATGTGGAGGCTATATACAGGGTGTTACGGTACAGAGTCAATGTGGAGGCTATATACAGGGTGTTACGGTACAGAGTCAATGTGGAGGCTATATACAGGGTATTACGGTACAGAGTCAATGTGGAGGCTATATACAGGGTGTTACGGTACAGAGTCAATGTGGAGGCTATATACAGGGAGTTACGGTACAGAGTCAATGTGGAGGCTATATACAGGGTGTTATGGTACAGAGTCAATGTGGAGGCTATATACAGGGTGTTACGGTACATAGTCAATGTGGAAGCTATATACAGGGGGTACCAGTATAGAGTCAATGTCAATGTGCGGGGGCACCGGTGTCGAGGTAATTGAGGTAATTATGTACATGTAGGTAAAGTTATTAAAGTGACTATGCATAGATAATAACAGAGAGTAGCAGCAGTGTGTGGGTGGTGGGGGGGGGGGGGGGCAATGCAAGAGTCTGGGTAGCCATTTGATTAGCTGTTCAGGAGTCTTATGGCTTGGGGATGGAAGCTGTTTAGAAGCCTCTTGGACCTAGACTTTGGCGCTCCGGTACCGCTTGCAGTGCGGTAGCAGAGAGAACAGTCCATCACTAGGATGGCTGGAGTCTATGACCAGTTTTAGGGCCTTCCTCCGACACCGCCTGGTATAGAGGTCCTGGTCCTGGTGCTGTACTGGGCTGTACGCACTACCCTCTGTAGAGCCTTGCATTGGGGGCCGAGCAGTTGTCATACCATGCAATGATGCAACCAGTCAAGATGCTCTCGACGGTGCAGCTGTAAAACCTTTTGAGGATCTGAGGACCCATACCAAATCTTTTCAGTCTCCTGAGGGGTATTAGGTTTTGTCGTGCCCTCTTCACGACTGTCTTCATGTGCTTGGACCATGTTTGTTGGTGATGTGGACACCAAGGAACTTGAAGCTCTCAACCTGCTCCACTACAGCCCCGTCAATGAGAATGGGAACGTACTCGGTCCTCTTTTTCCTGTAGTCCACTATCACCTCCTTTGTAATATGGCTACAGGTTCATCTGCCTCACCTAAAGCCCATTCTGGTGGGAAGCTGCTATAGACAGTCAGTATCTGGATAATGCAGTGTGTGTGGAAATGGTTGATAATGTATGTGATCAACAGAGAAGTATATTTTCTGGGTGATTTAAATATTGACGGGCTCTCATCAAGCTGCCCTTTCAAACTGTAACCAGTGCCTGCAACCTGCAATCAGTCAACCTACCAAGGCATTTACAAATAAAATAAAATCTGATTGTTTTAGTCACATGCGCCGAATGCAACAGGTGTAGTAGACCTTACAGTGAAATGCTGAATACAACAGGTGTAGTAGACCTTACAGTGAAAAGCTTACTTACGAGCCCCTAACCAACAATGCAGTTTTAAAATTCAGTTTAAAAAAAATATGGATAAGAATAAGAGATAAAAGTAAAACAGTAATTTAAGAGGAGAAGAAAAAAATAACAATATATACAGGGGGGTGGAGGCTATATACAGGGTATTACGGTACAGAGTCAATGTGGAGGCTATATACAGGGTATTACGGTACAGAGTCAATGTGGAGGCTATATACAGCCAGCCAGTCAGCCAACCAGCCAGTCAGTCAGTCAGCCAACCAGCCAGTCAGTCAGTCACCCAGCCAGCCAGTCAGTCACAAAGCACTGTAGCAGCTATTTTTATTTAATGATCGATTAGATAATCGTCTAGGCATCTCACGATTCCATTTCCATTTCTCTGCCCTCTCTGTCTCTTTTCAATTCGGCTGTAGGGCGTATAGAATCTTTAGAACTCTGCATCACGCGCTTGACTGGTCCTTATCATGGGCAAAGGAAATGTTGCCATCCCTCATGGCTGAATTCATTACGCTTAGATTCATTATACCATACATACAACACCAATCGTGTTGGTTAAGGTTGATCATTCTTTGTAGTCAACTTGCGATTGACCATGGGGATTATAGTTTTTTTTAAATCGATGTTACATACACAAAGGGAAAGCTAGGCCTTGTATCCATTTGGTCTTCAGCCAACTCCTAATTTGCTAGGCTTACATCTACATATTTCAAACTTTTTGATAAATGGATGTTTAGAGTTTAGAAAGACAAAATAAATAGTGATGACTTGCATTAGGCTAAAGTTGGCTGTGGGACCAATCACTAAAACATTGATTTATTTAAATCATTGATGCTGACAAGGACACACTTCCAATAATTTATCCTGGATTAAATCAGTCCCAAAGAATATCTTGAGACAGAAGACGATGTTGTATCATTGATGCTGGTAAGATATTTGACTATTATGTGCTCATTGAACAACACCAATGGAATGGTAATAGGCAACATTTTGAACACACATACCTCATTCGAGGATTTTTCTTTATTTTTACTATTTTCTACATTGTAGAATTGTATACAGAATATAGTCCTATTTGGTAAAAGACCAAGTCCACGTTATGGCAAGAACAGCTCAAATAAGCAAAAAGAAATGACAGTCATGACATTACTTTAAGACATAAAGGTCAGTCAATCTGGAAAATTCCAAGAACTTTGAAAGTTTCTTCAAGTGCTGTCACAAAAACCATCAAGCGCTATGATGAAACTGGCTCTCATGACGACCGCCACAGGAAAGGAAGACCCAGAGTTACCTCTGCTGCAGAGGATAAGTTCATTAGAGTTACCATCCTCACAAATTGCAGCCCAAATAAATGCTTCATAGAGTTCAAGTAACAGACAACATCAACTGTTCAGAGGAGACTGCGTGAAATCAGGCCTTCATGGTCAAATTGCTTCAAAGAAACCACCACTAAAGGACACCAATAAGAAGAGACTTCCTTGGGCCAAGAAACACGAGCAATGGACATTAGACCAGTGGAAATCTGTCCTTTGGTCTGATGAATCCAAATTTGAGATGTTTGGTTCCAACCACCATGTCTTTGTGAGATGCAAGAGTGTCAATAGTGTGCAAAGCTGTCATCGAGGCAAAGGGTGTCTTCTTCTTCGAGAAATCTAAAATCTAGTTTGATTTGTTGAACACTTTTTTGGTTACTACATGATTCCATATGTGTTATTTCATAGTTTTGATGTCTTCACTATTATTCTACAATGTAGAAAATAATAAAACTAAAGAAAACACCTTTAATGAGTAGGTGTGTCCAAACTGTTGACAGCAACATATTATAAAAAATGTTGCTTCCTCTTGGGCCCCCCACGGGCCTGGGCCCAGGGGCTTCAGCACCGATAGACCCCTGCATTTAACCGGCCCTGGTCATACAATCCGCTGGCGCTTCATACACTCTGTTGGTGCGTCATAGAGTTTCTTCTCGGAAAAACGGTGACTGGCGCCATTGTGTGGCTTTACGGAAAATAACACCAAAAGAGTTGAAAACTCCAATTCATAGGAGTCCAATCAATCAGCAAACTTAAACGACAATGAATTTCATTATAGGCTACGTGTTACATCTACTGTTGAACAGATCCTATTGACATATTGTTTCACATCTTTATGGTTACGCACAGGTTGACAATTACGCTATAGACTTCACTTTCTACACCGATTGGTCAACGTTGATACGATATGCCTTCAAGTTGATAACTTTGGCACTTTCACTTATTCTAGCTAATAGCCTACTTGGGCTAAACAAATCCTTCATTATCGACAGGTCATCTCTGAAGTCGCGGGCGTTGCAGAGCGCAGTGAACAGCTCTAGAGAACTATTTTAGAATTCATCCATCCCCTTTCCTGGACCAATTTCCTTTTGGAAAGACCAATAAAAAGCGTGGGAAAATTCTCCCCACTTTTTCCATTTACAGGGCTGGTTATTAAAAGAAAGCACGCGGGGACGCCTGCCGAACATACCGCAGAGTGGTAGAACGACGGAGTACTGAGGAGAAGTCAACCAACAGAAGAACCCAACTTTACGACTGACAGGTACGGATGCTTCGCTTTTATCTTAAACCGAGCTTTTAAAAAAAATGTAGGCTATTCTTATAACATTGGTCGCCCATAACTTTTACTTTTCGTCTTCGTAGAATTATCTGTGAGTTACGACTGTGATGATGAAAGCATAACATACAAAGTGATGCATGCGTATGGGATTGTAAATTATTTGGTATAGCAAAGTTAAAATGACAGAGTCAATTAACATAGGGTTTGCTCACATTTTAAGAGTATACAACAACAACAAAAATGTATAAAATAGTTTGCCCCAACTGTCAACAGTTGAAAAATCCATCAAGTTCGGTCAAACGTGTCTCAAGAACATAACATTGTATACGAATTATTGTGGGGGAAAAATAAGAAACACGCGCACCGCTCTTGATAGTGTATCACTGCTCTTTAACAACAAGCTCTACGAATCGACCACACAGCCTTCGTCATACAAACTATTGGGAAATATATGTAATACATTTGGATGGTAAATAGGCCTGCAAAATACAGGAAGAATATATGTTTCTGAAATGGCATTAAACTACAACAAAGAAACATATGGTGTAACACAGGATGGATACACAAGTGGACGTATGGACAGGGACACAGGTGGATGTATGGACAGGGACACAAGTGGATGTATGGACAGGGACACAAGTGGATGTATGGACAGGGACACAGGTGGATGTATGGACAGGGAGACAGGTGGATGTATGGACAGGGAGACAGGTGGATGTATGGACAGGGGGACAGGTGGACGTATGGACAGGGAGACAGGTGGACGGATGGACAGGGACACAGGTGGATGTATGGACAGGGACACAGGTGGATGTATGGACAGGGACACAGGTGGATGTATGGACAGGGAGACAGGTGGATGTATGGACAGGGAGACAGGTGGACGGATGGACAGGGACACAGGTGGATGTATGGACAGGGACACAGGTGGATGTATGGACAGGGACACAGGTGGATGTATGGACAGGGACACAGGTGGATGTATGGACAGGGACACAGGTGGATGTATGGACAGGGACACAGGTGGATGTATGGACAGGGACACAGGTGGATGTATGGACAGGGACACAGGTGGATGTATGGACAGGGAGACAGGTGGATGTATGGACAGGGAGACAGGTGGACGGATGGACAGGGACACAGGTGGATGTATGGACAGGGACACAGGTGGATGTATGGACAGGGACACAGGTGGATGTATGGACAGGGACACAGGTGGATGTATGGACAGGGACACAGGTGGATGTAGGGACAGGGACACAGGTGGATGTATGGACAGGGACACAGGTGGATGTATGGACAGGGAGACAGGTGGACGGATGGACAGGGAGACAGGTGGACAGATGGACAGGGACACAGGTGGATGTATGGACAGGGAGACAGGTGGATGTATGGACAGGGACACAGGTGGATGTATGGACAGGGAGACAGGTGGATGTATGGACAGGGAGACAGGTGGACGGATGGACAGGGACACAGGTGGATGTATGGACAGGGACACAGGTGGATGTATGGACAAGGACACAGGTGGATGTATGGACAGGGAAACAGGTGGACGTATGGACAGGGACACAGGTGGACTTATGGACAGGGACACAGGTGGACGGATGGACAGGGACACAGGGGGATGTATGGACAGGGACACAGGTGGATGTATGGACAGGGACACAGGTGGATGTATGGACAGGGAGACAGGTGGATGTATGGACAGGGAGACAGGTGGACGTATGGACAGGGAGACAGGTGGACGGATGGACAGGGACACAAGTGGATGTATGGACAGGGACACAAGTGGATGTATGGACAGGGAGACAGGTGGATGTATGGACAGGGACACAGGTGGATGTATGGACAGGGAGACAGGTGGATGTATGGACAGGGAGACAGGTGGACGGATGGACAGGGACACAGGTGGATGTATGGACAGGGACACAGGTGGATGTATGGACAAGGACACAGGTGGATGTATGGACAGGGAAACAGGTGGACGTATGGACAGGGACACAGGTGGACGGATGGACAGGGACACAGGTGGATGTATGGACAGGGACACAGGTGGACTTATGGACAGGGACACAGGTGGACGGATGGACAGGGACACAGGTGGATGTATGGACAGGGACACAGGTGGATGTATGGACAGGGACACAGGTGGATGTATGGACAGGGAGACAGGTGGATGTATGGACAGGGAGACAGGTGGACGTATGGACAGGGAGACAGGTGGACGGATGGACAGGGACACAAGTGGATGTATGGACAGGGACACAAGTGGATGTATGGACAGGGACACAAGTGGATGTATGGACAGGGACACAGGTGGATGTATGGACAGGGACACAGGTGGATGTATGGACAGGGACACAGGTGGATGTATGGACAGGGAGACAGGTGGATGTATGGACAGGGAGACAGGTGGACGGATGGACAGGGACACAGGTGGATGTATGGACAGGGACACAGGTGGATGTATGGACAGGGACACAGGTGGATGTATGGACAGGGACACAGGTGGATGTATGGACAGGGACACAGGTGGATGTATGGACAGGGAGACAGGTGGATGTATGGACAGGGAGACAGGTGGACGGATGGACAGGGACACAGGTGGATGTATGGACAGGGACACAGGTGGATGTATGGACAGGGAGACCGGTGGATGTATGGACAGGGACACAGGTGGATGTATGGACAGGGACACAGGTGGATGTATGGACAGGGAGACAGGTGGACGGATGGACAGGGAGACAGGTGGATGTATGGACAGGGAGACAGGTGGACGGATGGACAGGGACACAGGTGGATGTATGGACAGGGACACAGGTGGATGTATGGACAAGGACACAGGTGGATGTATGGACAGAGAAACAGGTGGACGTATGGACAGGGACACAGGTGGATGTATGGACAGGGACACAGGTGGAGGTATGGACAGGGACACAGGTGGACTTATGGACAGGGACACAAGTGGACGGATGGACAGGGACACAGGTGGATGTATGGACAGGGACACAGGTGGATGTATGGACAGGGACACAGGTGGACGTATGGACAGGGACACAGGTGGACGGATGGACAGGGACACAGGTGGATGTATGGACAGGGACACAGGTGGATGTATGGACAGGGACACAGGTGGATGTATGGACAGGGACACAGGTGGATGTATGGACAGGGAGACAGGTGGATGTATGGACAGGGAGACAGGTGGACGGATGGACAGGGACACAGATGGATGTATGGACAGGGACACAGGTGGATGTATGGACAGGGACACAGGTGGATGTAGGGACAGGGACACAGGTGGATGTATGGACAGGGACACAGGTGGATGTATGGACAGGGAGACAGGTGGACGGATGGACAGGGAGACAGGTGGACAGATGGACAGGGACACAGGTGGATGTATGGACAGGGAGACAGGTGGATGTATGGACAGGGACACAGGTGGATGTATGGACAGGGAGACAGGTGGATGTATGGACAGGGAGACAGGTGGACGGATGGACAGGGACACAGGTGGATGTATGGACAGGGACACAGGTGGATGTATGGACAAGGACACAGGTGGATGTATGGACAGGGAAACAGGTGGACGTATGGACAGGGACACAGGTGGACTTATGGACAGGGACACAGGTGGACGGATGGACAGGGACACAGGGGGATGTATGGACAGGGACACAGGTGGATGTATGGACAGGGACACAGGTGGATGTATGGACAGGGAGACAGGTGGATGTATGGACAGGGAGACAGGTGGACGTATGGACAGGGAGACAGGTGGACGGATGGACAGGGACACAAGTGGATGTATGGACAGGGACACAAGTGGATGTATGGACAGGGAGACAGGTGGATGTATGGACAGGGACACAGGTGGATGTATGGACAGGGAGACAGGTGGATGTATGGACAGGGAGACAGGTGGACGGATGGACAGGGACACAGGTGGATGTATGGACAGGGACACAGGTGGATGTATGGACAAGGACACAGGTGGATGTATGGACAGGGAAACAGGTGGACGTATGGACAGGGACACAGGTGGACGGATGGACAGGGACACAGGTGGATGTATGGACAGGGACACAGGTGGACTTATGGACAGGGACACAGGTGGACGGATGGACAGGGACACAGGTGGATGTATGGACAGGGACACAGGTGGATGTATGGACAGGGACACAGGTGGATGTATGGACAGGGAGACAGGTGGATGTATGGACAGGGAGACAGGTGGACGTATGGACAGGGAGACAGGTGGACGGATGGACAGGGACACAAGTGGATGTATGGACAGGGACACAAGTGGATGTATGGACAGGGACACAAGTGGATGTATGGACAGGGACACAAGTGGATGTATGGACAGGGACACAGGTGGATGTATGGACAGGGACACAGGTGGATGTATGGACAGGGACACAGGTGGATGTATGGACAGGGAGACAGGTGGATGTATGGACAGGGAGACAGGTGGACGGATGGACAGGGACACAGGTGGATGTATGGACAGGGACACAGGTGGATGTATGGACAGGGACACAGGTGGATGTATGGACAGGGACACAGGTGGATGTATGGACAGGGACACAGGTGGATGTATGGACAGGGAGACAGGTGGATGTATGGACAGGGAGACAGGTGGACGGATGGACAGGGACACAGGTGGATGTATGGACAGGGACACAGGTGGATGTATGGACAGGGAGACCGGTGGATGTATGGACAGGGACACAGGTGGATGTATGGACAGGGACACAGGTGGATGTATGGACAGGGAGACAGGTGGACGGATGGACAGGGAGACAGGTGGACGGATGGACAGGGAGACAGGTGGACGGATGGACAGGGACACAGGTGGATGTATGGACAGGGAGACAGGTGGATGTATGGACAGGGACACAGGTGGATGTATGGACAGGGAGACAGGTGGATGTATGGACAGGGAGACAGGTGGACGGATGGACAGGGACACAGGTGGATGTATGGACAGGGACACAGGTGGATGTATGGACAAGGACACAGGTGGATGTATGGACAGAGAAACAGGTGTACGTATGGACAGGGACACAGGTGGATGTATGGACAGGGACACAGGTGGAGGTATGGACAGGGACACAGGTGGACTTATGGACAGGGACACAAGTGGACGGATGGACAGGGACACAGGTGGATGTATGGACAGGGACACAGGTGGATGTATGGACAGGGACACAGGTGGACGTATGGACAGGGACACAGGTGGACGGATGGACAGGGACACAGGTGGATGTATGGACAGGGACACAGGTGGATGTATGGACAGGGACACAGGTGGATGTATGGACAGGGACACAGGTGGATGTATGGACAGGGAGACAGGTGGATGTATGGACAGGGAGACAGGTGGACGGATGGACAGGGACACAGATGGATGTATGGACAGGGACACAGGTGGATGTATGGACAAGGACACAGGTGGATGTATGGACAGGGAAACAGGTGGACGTATGGACAGGGACACAGGTGGATGTATGGACAGGGACACAGGTGGATGTATGGACAGGGACACAGGTGGATGTATGGACAGGGACACAGTTGGACGGATGGACAGGGACACAGGTGGATGTATGGACAGGGACACAAGTGGATGTATGGACAGGGACACAGGTGGATGTATGGACAGGGAGACAGGTGGACGGATGGACAGGGACACAGGTGGATGTATGGACAGGGACACAGTTGGACGGATGGACAGGGACACAGGTGGATGTATGGACAGGGAGACAGGTGGACGGATGGACAGGGACACAGGTGGATGTATGGACAGGGACACAGTTGGACGGATGGACAGGGACACAGGTGGATGTATGGACAGGGACACAGGTGGATGTATGGACAGGGACACAGGTGGATGGATGGACAGCGACACAGGTGGACGGATGGACAGGGACACAGGTGGACGGATGGACAGGGAGACATTGTTATTCGTTCTCGCCTCACATAACATGGTTTTAAAAGAGGATTGTTAGCGTGCTGTAGTGATTGAGGAGGGGGGAAGCTGTGGTCCACTTACAGTACATGCAGCAGTGGTTTCCAACCCTTGTCCTCCAGTACCCCCAACACCCTGGTCAGAACACCCTGTACCCCCAACACCCTGGTCCTCCAGGTTGTTGGGGGGTACTGGAGGACCAGGGTGTTGGGGGGGTACTGGAGGATAAGGGTGTTGGGGAGTACTGGAGGACCAGGGTGTTGGGGGTACTGGAGGACCAGGGTGTTGGGGGGTACTGGAGGATCAGGGTGTTGGGGAGTACTGGAGGACATGGGTGTTTGGGGGTACTGGAGGACCAGGGTGTTGGGGGTACTGGAGGATCAGGGTGTTGGGGAGTACTGGAGGATCAGGGTGTTGGGGAGTACTGGAGGACATGGGTGTTGTGGGGTACTGGAGGACCAGGGTGTTGGGAAGTACTGGAGGATCAGGGTGTTGGGAGGTACTGGAGGATCAGGGTGTGGGGGTCCTGAAGTACCAGGGTGTTGGGGGGTACTGGAGGATCAAGGTGTTGGGGAGGGAGGGGGGGTTACTGGAGGACAAGTGTGTTGGGGGGTACTGGAGGACCAGGGTGTTGGGGAGGGAGGGGGGGTTACTGGAGGACAAGTGTGTTGGGGGGTACTGGAGGACCAGGGTTTTGGGGGTTACTGGAGGGGCTATTGGAGGTGCAGGGTGTTGGGGGTACTGGAGGACCAGGGTGTTGGGGGGTACTGGAGGACCAGGGTGTTGGGGGGTACTGGAGGATCAGGGTGTTGGGGAGTACTGGAGGACATGGGTGTTTGGGGGTACTGGAGGACAAGGGTGTTGGGGGTACTGGAGGATCAGGGTGTTGGGGAGTGCTGGAGGATCAGGGTGTTGGGAAGTACTGGAGGACCAGGGTGTTTGGGGGTACTGGAGGACATGGGTGTTTGGGGGTACTGGAGGACATGGGTGTTTGGGGGTACTGGAGGTCCAGGGTGTTGGGGGGGTACTGGAGGACCAGGGTATTGGGAGGTACTGGAGGATCAGGGTGTTGGGAGGTACTGGAGGATCAGGGTGTGGGGGTCCTGAAGGACCAGGGTGTTGGGGGGTACTGGAGGATCAAGGTGTTGGGGAGTACTGGAGGACCAGGGTGTTGGGGGGGGGGGGGGTTACTGGAGGACCAGGGTGTTGGGGGTACTGGAGGACCAGGGTGTTGGGGGTACTGGAGTTACAGGGTGTTGTGGGGTACCGGAGGACCAGGGTGTTGGGGGGTACCGGAGGACCAGGGTGTTGGGGGTACTGGAGGACCAGGGTGTTGGGGGTACTGGAGGATCAGGGTGTTGGGGGGTACTGGAGGATCAGGGTGTTGGGGAGTACTGGAGGACCATGGTGTTGGGGGGTACTGGAGGACCAGGGTGTTGGGGAGTACTGGAGGATCAGGGTGTTGGGAGGTACTGGAGGATCAGGGTGTGGGGGTCCTGAAGTACCAGGGTGTTGGGGGGTACTGGAGGATCAAGGTGTTGGGGAGTACTGGAGGACCAGGGTGTTGGGGAGGGAGGGGGGGTTACTGGAGGACCAGTGTGTTGGGGGGTGCTGGAGGACCAGGGTTTTGGGGGTTACTGGAGGGGCTATTGGAGGTGCAGGGTGTTGGGGGTACTGGAGGACCAGGGTGTGGGGGGTACTGGAGGACATGGGTGTTTGGGGGTACTGGAGGACATGGGTGTTTGGGGGTACTGGAGGTCCAGGGTGTTGGGGGGGTACTGGAGGACCAGGGTATTGGGAGGTACTGGAGGATCAGGGTGTTGGGAGGTACTGGAGGATCAGGGTGTGGGGGTCCTGAAGGACCAGGGTGTTGGGGGGTACTGGAGGATCAAGGTGTTGGGGAGTACTGGAGGACCAGGGTGTTGGGGGGGGGGGGGGTTACTGGAGGACCAGGGTGTTGGGGGTACTGGAGGACCAGGGTGTTGGGGGTACTGGAGTTACAGGGTGTTGTGGGGTACCGGAGGACCAGGGTGTTGGGGGGTACCGGAGGACCAGGGTGTTGGGGGTACTGGAGGACCAGGGTGTTGGGGGTACTGGAGGATCAGGGTGTTGGGGGGTACTGGAGGATCAGGGTGTTGGGGAGTACTGGAGGACCATGGTGTTGGGGGGTACTGGAGGACCAGGGTGTTGGGGAGTACTGGAGGATCAGGGTGTTGGGAGGTACTGGAGGATCAGGGTGTGGGGGTCCTGAAGTACCAGGGTGTTGGGGGGTACTGGAGGATCAAGGTGTTGGGGAGTACTGGAGGACCAGGGTGTTGGGGAGGGAGGGGGGGTTACTGGAGGACCAGTGTGTTGGGGGGTGCTGGAGGACCAGGGTTTTGGGGGTTACTGGAGGGGCTATTGGAGGTGCAGGGTGTTGGGGGTACTGGAGGACCAGGGTGTGGGGGGTACTGGAGGACCAGGGTGTTGGGGGGTACTGGAGGACCAGGGTGTTTGGGGGTACTGGAGGTCCAGGGTGTTGGGGGGGTACTGGAGGACCAGGGTATTGGGAGGTACTGGAGGATCAGGGTGTTGGGAGGTACTGGAGGATCAGGGTGTGGGGGTCCTGAAGGACCAGGGTGTTGGGGGGTACTGGAGGATCAAGGTGTTGGGGAGTACTGGAGGACCAGGGTGTTGGGGGGGGGGGGGGGTTACTGGAGGACCAGGGTGTTGGGGGTACTGGAGGACCAGGGTGTTGGGGGTACTGGAGTTACAGGGTGTTGTGGGGTACCGGAGGACCAGGGTGTTGGGGGGTACCGGAGGACCAGGGTGTTGGGGGTACTGGAGGACCAGGGTGTTTGGGGGTACTGGAGGATATGGGTGTTTGGGGGTACTGGAGGATCAGGGTGTTGGGGGGTACTGGAGGATCAGGGTGTTGGGGAGTACTGGAGGACATGGGTGTTTGGGGGTACTGGAGGACAAGGGTGTTGGGGGTACTGGAGGATCAGGGTGTTGGGGAGTGCTGGAGGATCAGGGTGTTGGGAAGTACTGGAGGACCAGGGTGTTTGGGGGTACTGGAGGACATGGGTGTTTGGGGGTACTGGAGGACATGGGTGTTTGGGGGTACTGGAGGACATGGGTGTTTGGGGGTACTGGAGGTCCAGGGTGTTGGGGGGGTACTGGAGGACCAGGGTATTGGGAGGTACTGGAGGATCAGGGTGTGGGGGTCCTGAAGGACCAGGGTGTTGGGGGGTACTGGAGGATCAAGGTGTTGGGGAGTACTGGAGGACCAGGGTGTTGGGGGTACTGGAGTTACAGGGTGTTGTGGGGTACCGGAGGACCAGGGTGTTGGGGGGTACCGGAGGACCAGGGTGTTGGGGGTACTGGAGGACCAGGGTGTTGGGGGTACTGGAGGATCAGGGTGTTGGGGGGTACTGGAGGATCAGGGTGTTGGGGAGTACTGGAGGACCATGGTGTTGGGGGGTACTGGAGGACCAGGGTGTTGGGGAGTACTGGAGGATCAGGGTGTTGGGAGGTACTGGAGGATCAGGGTGTGGGGTTCCTGAAGTACCAGGGTGTTGGGGGGTACTGGAGGATCAAGGTGTTGGGGAGTACTGGAGGACCAGGGTGTTGGGGAGGGAGGGGGGGTTACTGGAGGACCAGTGTGTTGGGGGGTACTGGAGGACCAGGGTTTTGGGGGTTACTGGAGGGGCTATTGGAGGTGCAGGGTGTTGGGGGTACTGGAGGACCAGGGTGTGGGGGGTACTGGAGGACCAGGGTGTTGGGGGGTACTGGAGGACCAGGGTGTTGGGGGGTACTGGAGGATCAGGGTGTTGGGGAGTACTGGAGGACATGGGTGTTTGGGGGTACTGGAGGACAAGGGTGTTGGGGGTACTGGAGGATCAGGGTGTTGGGGAGTGCTGGAGGATCAGGGTGTTGGGAAGTACTGGAGGACCAGGGTGTTTGGGGGTACTGGAGGACATGGGTGTTGGGGGTACTGGAGGACATGGGTGTTGGGGGTACTGGAGGATCAGGGTGTTGGGGAGTGCTGGAGGATCAGGGTGTTGGGAAGTACTGGAGGACCAGGGTGTTTGGGGGTACTGGAGGACATGGGTGTTTGGGGGTACTGGAGGTCCAGGGTGTTGGGGGGGTACTGGAGGACCAGGGTATTGGGAGGTACTGGAGGATCAGGGTGTTGGGAGGTACTGGAGGATCAGGGTGTGGGGGTCCTGAAGGACCAGGGTGTTGGGGGGTACTGGAGGATCAAGGTGTTGGGGAGTACTGGAGGACCAGGGTGTTGGGGGGGGGGGGGTTACTGGAGGACCAGGGTGTTGGGGGTACTGGAGGACCAGGGTGTTGGGGGTACTGGAGTTACAGGGTGTTGTGGGTACTGGAGGATCAGGGTGTGGGGTTCCTGAAGTACCAGGGTGTTGGGGGGTACTGGAGGATCAAGGTGTTGGGGAGTACTGGAGGACCAGGGTGTTGGGGAGGGAGGGGGGGTTACTGGAGGACCAGTGTGTTGGGGGGTACTGGAGGACCAGGGTTTTGGGGGTTACTGGAGGGGCTATTGGAGGTGCAGGGTGTTGGGGGTACTGGAGGACCAGGGTGTGGGGGGTACTGGAGGACCAGGGTGTTGGGGGGTACTGGAGGACCAGGGTGTTGGGGGGTACTGGAGGATCAGGGTGTTGGGGAGTACTGGAGGACATGGGTGTTTGGGGGTACTGGAGGACAAGGGTGTTGGGGGTACTGGAGGATCAGGGTGTTGGGGAGTGCTGGAGGATCAGGGTGTTGGGAAGTACTGGAGGACCAGGGTGTTTGGGGGTACTGGAGGACATGGGTGTTGGGGGTACTGGAGGACATGGGTGTTGGGGGTACTGGAGGATCAGGGTGTTGGGGAGTGCTGGAGGATCAGGGTGTTGGGAAGTACTGGAGGACCAGGGTGTTTGGGGGTACCGGAGGACCAGGGTGTTGGGGGTACTGGAGGACCAGGGTGTTGGGGGTACTGGAGGACCATGGTGTTGGGGGGTACCGGAGGACCAGGGTGTTGGGGGTACTGGAGGACCAGGGTGTTGGGGGTACTGGAGGATCAGGGTGTTGGGGGGTACTGGAGGATCAGGGTGTTGGGGAGTACTGGAGGACCATGGTGTTGGGGGGTACTGGAGGACCAGGGTGTTGGGGGTACTGGAGGACCAGGGTGTTGGGGGTACTGGAGGACCAGAGTGATGGGGGTACTGGAGGATCGGGGTGTTGGGGGGTACTGGATGACCATGGTGTTGTGGGTACTGGAGGACCAGGGTGTTGGGAGGTACTGGAGGGCCAGGGTGTTGGGAGGTACTGGAGGATCAGGGTGTGGGGGTCCTGAAGGACCAGGGTGTTGGTGGGTACTGGAGGACCAAGGTGTTGGGGAGTACTGGAGGACCAGGGTGTTGGGGGGGTTTGGGGGTACTGGTGGACCAGTGTGTTGGGGTGTACTGGAGGATCAAGGTGTTGGGGAGTACTGGAGGACCAGGGTGTTGGGGGGGGGGGGTTACTGGAGGACCAGGGTGTTGGGGGTACTGGAGGACCAGGGTGTTGGGGGTACTGGAGTTACAGGGTGTTGTGGGGTACCGGAGGACCAGGGTGTTGGGGGGTACCGGAGGACCAGGGTGTTGGGGGTACTGGAGGACCAGGGTGTTGGGGGTACTGGAGGATCAGGGTGTTGGGGGGTACTGGAGGATCAGGGTGTTGGGGAGTACTGGAGGACCATGGTGTTGGGGGGTACTGGAGGACCAGGGTGTTGGGGGGTACTGGAGGATCAGGGTGTTGGGGAGTACTGGAGGACATGGGTGTTTGGGGGTACTGGAGGACAAGGGTGTTGGGGGTACTGGAGGATCAGGGTGTTGGGGAGTGCTGGAGGATCAGGGTGTTGGGAAGTACTGGAGGACCAGGGTGTTGGGAAGTACTGGAGGACCAGGGTGTTTGGGGGTACTGGAGGACATGGGTGTTTGGGGGTACTGGAGGTCCAGGGTGTTGGGGGGGTACTGGAGGACCAGGGTATTGGGAGGTACTGGAGGATCAGGGTGTTGGGAGGTACTGGAGGATCAGGGTGTGGGGGTCCTGAAGGACCAGGGTGTTGGGGGGTACTGGAGGATCAAGGTGTTGGGGAGTACTGGAGGACCAGGGTGTTGGGGGGGGGGGTTACTGGAGGACCAGGGTGTTGGGGGTACTGGAGGACCAGGGTGTTGGGGGTACTGGAGTTACAGGGTGTTGGGGAGTGCTGGAGGATCAGGGTGTTGGGAAGTACTGGAGGACCAGGGTGTTGGGAAGTACTGGAGGACCAGGGTGTTTGGGGGTACTGGAGGACATGGGTGTTTGGGGGTACTGGAGGTCCAGGGTGTTGGGGGGGTACTGGAGGACCAGGGTATTGGGAGGTACTGGAGGATCAGGGTGTTGGGAGGTACTGGAGGATCAGGGTGTGGGGGTCCTGAAGGACCAGGGTGTTGGGGGGTACTGGAGGATCAAGGTGTTGGGGGGTACTGGATGACCATGGTGTTGTGGGTACTGGAGGACCAGGGTGTTGGGAGGTACTGGAGGGCCAGGGTGTTGGGAGGTACTGGAGGATCAGGGTGTGGGGGTCCTGAAGGACCAGGGTGTTGGTGGGTACTGGAGGACCAAGGTGTTGGGGAGTACTGGAGGACCAGGGTGTTGGGGGGGTTTGGGGGTACTGGTGGACCAGTGTGTTGGGGTGTACTGGAGGACCATGGTGTTGGGTGTTACTGGAGGGGGTATTGGAGGTGCAGGGTGTTGGGTTTACTGGAGTACCAGGGGATTACTGGAGGACCAGGGTGTTGGAGGTACTGGAGGACCAGGGTGTTGGGGGGTACTGGAGGACCAGGGTGTTGGGGGTACTGGAGGACCAGGGTGTTGTGGGGTACTGGAGGAACAGGGTGTTGGGTGGTACCGGAGGAACAGGGTGTTGTGGGTACTGGAGGACCAGGGTGTTGGGGGTACTGGAGGACCAGGGTGTTGGGGGTACTGGAGGACCAGGGTGTTGTGGGGTACTGGAGGAACAGGGTGTTGGGTGGTACTGGAGGGCCAGGGTGTTGGGAGGTACTGGAGGATCAGGGTGTGGGGGTCCTGAAGGACCAGGGTGTTGGTGGGTACTGGAGGACCAAGGTGTTGGGGAGTACTGGAGGACCAGGGTGTTGGGGGGGTTTGGGGGTACTGGTGGACCAGTGTGTTGGGGTGTACTGGAGGACCATGGTGTTGGGTGTTACTGGAGGGGGTATTGGAGGTGCAGGGTGTTGGGTTTACTGGAGTACCAGGGGATTACTGGAGGACCAGGGTGTTGGAGGTACTGGAGGACCAGGGTGTTGGGGGGTACTGGAGGACCAGGGTGTTGGGGGTACTGGAGGACCAGGGTGTTGTGGGGTACTGGAGGAACAGGGTGTTGGGTGGTACCGGAGGAACAGGGTGTTGTGGGTACTGGAGGACCAGGGTGTTGGGGGTACTGGAGGACCAGGGTGTTGGGGGTACTGGAGGACCAGGGTGTTGTGGGGTACTGGAGGAACAGGGTGTTGGGTGGTACCGGAGGAACAGGGTGTTGTGGGTACTGGAGGACCAGGGTGTTGGGGGTACTGGAGGACCAGAGTGATGGGGGTACTGGAGGATCAGGGTGTTGTGGGTACTGGATGACCATGGTGTTGGGGGTACTGGAGGACCAGAGTGATGGGGGTACTGGAGGACCAGGGTGTTGTGGGGTACTGGAGGAACAGGGTGTTGGGTGGTACCGGAGGATCAGGGTGTTGTGGGTACTGGATGACCATGGTGTTGGGGGTACTGGAGGACCAGAGTGATGGAGGTACTGGAGGACCAGGGTGTTGGGGGTACTGGAGGACCAGAGTGATGGGGGTACTGGAGGATCAGGGTGTTGTGGGTACTGGATGACCATGGTGTTGGGGGTACTGGAGGACCAGAGTGATGGGGGTACTGGAGGACCAGGGTGTTGTGGGGTACTGGAGGAACAGGGTGTTGGGTGGTACCGGAGGATCAGGGTGTTGTGGGTACTGGATGACCATGGTGTTGGGGGTACTGGAGGACCAGAGTGATGGGGGTACTGGAGGATCAGGGTGTGGGGGTCCTGAAGGACCAGGGTGTTGGGGGGTACTGGAGGACCAAGGTGTTGGGGAGTACTGGAGGACCAGGGTGTTGGGGGGGGGGGGGGTACTGGAGGACCAGTGTGTTGGGGGTACTGGAGGACCAGGGTGTTGGGGGTACTGGAGTTACAGGGTGTTGTGGGGTACCGGAGGACCAGGGTGTTGGGGGGTACCGGAGGACCAGGGTGTTGGGGGTACTGGAGGACCAGGGTGTTGGGGGGTACTGGAGGACCAGGGTGTTGGGGGGTACTGGAGGATCAGGGTGTTGGGGGTACTGGAGGACCAGGGTGTTGGGGGTACTGGAGGATCAGGGTGTTGGGGGGTACTGGAGGATCAGGGTGTTGGGGAGTACTGGAGGACCATGGTGTTGGGGGGTACTGGAGGACCAGGGTGTTGGGGGGTACTGGAGGATCAGGGTGTTGGGGAGTACTGGAGGACATGGGTGTTTGGGGGTACTGGAGGACAAGGGTGTTGGGGGTACTGGAGGATCAGGGTGTTGGGGAGTGCTGGAGGATCAGGGTGTTGGGAAGTACTGGAGGACCAGGGTGTTGGGAAGTACTGGAGGACCAGGGTGTTTGGGGGTACTGGAGGACATGGGTGTTTGGGGGTACTGGAGGTCCAGGGTGTTGGGGGGGTACTGGAGGACCAGGGTATTGGGAGGTACTGGAGGATCAGGGTGTTGGGAGGTACTGGAGGATCAGGGTGTGGGGGTCCTGAAGGACCAGGGTGTTGGGGGGTACTGGAGGATCAAGGTGTTGGGGAGTACTGGAGGACCAGGGTGTTGGGGGGGGGGGTTACTGGAGGACCAGGGTGTTGGGGGTACTGGAGGACCAGGGTGTTGGGGGTACTGGAGTTACAGGGTGTTGGGGAGTGCTGGAGGATCAGGGTGTTGGGAAGTACTGGAGGACCAGGGTGTTGGGAAGTACTGGAGGACCAGGGTGTTTGGGGGTACTGGAGGACATGGGTGTTTGGGGGTACTGGAGGTCCAGGGTGTTGGGGGGGTACTGGAGGACCAGGGTATTGGGAGGTACTGGAGGATCAGGGTGTTGGGAGGTACTGGAGGATCAGGGTGTGGGGGTCCTGAAGGACCAGGGTGTTGGGGGGTACTGGAGGATCAAGGTGTTGGGGAGTACTGGAGGACCAGGGTGTTGGGGGGGGGGGGTTACTGGAGGACCAGGGTGTTGGGGGTACTGGAGGACCAGGGTGTTGGGGGTACTGGAGTTACAGGGTGTTGTGGGGTACCGGAGGACCAGGGTGTTGGGGGGTACCGGAGGACCAGGGTGTTGGGGGTACTGGAGGACCAGGGTGTTGGGGGTACTGGAGGACCAGAGTGGTGGGGGTACTGGAGGATCGGGGTGTTGGGGGGTACTGGATGACCATGGTGTTGTGGGTACTGGAGGACCAGGGTGTTGGGAGGTACTGGAGGGCCAGGGTGTTGGGAGGTACTGGAGGATCAGGGTGTGGGGGTCCTGAAGGACCAGGGTGTTGGTGGGTACTGGAGGACCAAGGTGTTGGGGAGTACTGGAGGACCAGGGTGTTGGGGGGGTTTGGGGGTACTGGTGGACCAGTGTGTTGGGGTGTACTGGAGGACCATGGTGTTGGGTGTTACTGGAGGGGGTATTGGAGGTGCAGGGTGTTGGGTTTACTGGAGTACCAGGGGATTACTGGAGGACCAGGGTGTTGGAGGTACTGGAGGACCAGGGTGTTGGGGGGTACTGGAGGACCAGGGTGTTGGGGGTACTGGAGGACCAGGGTGTTGTGGGGTACTGGAGGAACAGGGTGTTGGGTGGTACCGGAGGAACAGGGTGTTGTGGGTACTGGAGGACCAGGGTGTTGGGGGTACTGGAGGACCAGGGTGTTGGGGGTACTGGAGGACCAGGGTGTTGTGGGGTACTGGAGGAACAGGGTGTTGGGTGGTACTGGAGGGCCAGGGTGTTGGGAGGTACTGGAGGATCAGGGTGTGGGGGTCCTGAAGGACCAGGGTGTTGGTGGGTACTGGAGGACCAAGGTGTTGGGGAGTACTGGAGGACCAGGGTGTTGGGGGGGTTTGGGGGTACTGGTGGACCAGTGTGTTGGGGTGTACTGGAGGACCATGGTGTTGGGTGTTACTGGAGGGGGTATTGGAGGTGCAGGGTGTTGGGTTTACTGGAGTACCAGGGGATTACTGGAGGACCAGGGTGTTGGAGGTACTGGAGGACCAGGGTGTTGGGGGGTACTGGAGGACCAGGGTGTTGGGGGTACTGGAGGACCAGGGTGTTGTGGGGTACTGGAGGAACAGGGTGTTGGGTGGTACCGGAGGAACAGGGTGTTGTGGGTACTGGAGGACCAGGGTGTTGGGGGTACTGGAGGACCAGGGTGTTGGGGGTACTGGAGGACCAGGGTGTTGTGGGGTACTGGAGGAACAGGGTGTTGGGTGGTACCGGAGGAACAGGGTGTTGTGGGTACTGGAGGACCAGGGTGTTGGGGGTACTGGAGGACCAGAGTGATGGGGGTACTGGAGGATCAGGGTGTTGTGGGTACTGGATGACCATGGTGTTGGGGGTACTGGAGGACCAGAGTGATGGGGGTACTGGAGGACCAGGGTGTTGTGGGGTACTGGAGGAACAGGGTGTTGGGTGGTACCGGAGGATCAGGGTGTTGTGGGTACTGGATGACCATGGTGTTGGGGGTACTGGAGGACCAGAGTGATGGAGGTACTGGAGGACCAGGGTGTTGGGGGGTACTGGAGGACCAGGGTGTTGGGGGTACTGGAGGACCAGGGTGTTGTGGGGTACTGGAGGAACAGGGTGTTGGGTGGTACCGGAGGAACAGGGTGTTGTGGGTACTGGAGGACCAGGGTGTTGGGGGTACTGGAGGACCAGGGTGTTGGGGGTACTGGAGGACCAGGGTGTTGTGGGGTACTGGAGGACCAGAGTGATGGAGGTACTGGAGGACCAGGGTGTTGGGGGGTACTGGAGGACCAGGGTGTTGGGGGTACTGGAGGACCAGGGTGTTGTGGGGTACTGGAGGAACAGGGTGTTGGGTGGTACCGGAGGAACAGGGTGTTGTGGGTACTGGAGGACCAGGGTGTTGGGGGTACTGGAGGACCAGGGTGTTGGGGGTACTGGAGGACCAGGGTGTTGTGGGGTACTGGAGGAACAGGGTGTTGGGTGGTACCGGAGGAACAGGGTGTTGTGGGTACTGGAGGACCAGGGTGTTGGGGGTACTGGAGGACCAGAGTGATGGGGGTACTGGAGGATCAGGGTGTTGTGGGTACTGGATGACCATGGTGTTGGGGGTACTGGAGGACCAGAGTGATGGGGGTACTGGAGGACCAGGGTGTTGTGGGGTACTGGAGGAACAGGGTGTTGGGTGGTACCGGAGGATCAGGGTGTTGTGGGTACTGGAGGACCAGGGTGTTGGGGGTACTGGAGGACCAGGGTGTTGGGGGTACTGGAGGACCAGGGTGTTGTGGGGTACTGGAGGAACAGGGTGTTGGGTGGTACCGGAGGAACAGGGTGTTGTGGGTACTGGAGGACCAGGGTGTTGGGGGTACTGGAGGACCAGAGTGATGGGGGTACTGGAGGATCAGGGTGTTGTGGGTACTGGATGACCATGGTGTTGGGGGTACTGGAGGACCAGAGTGATGGGGGTACTGGAGGACCAGGGTGTTGTGGGGTACTGGAGGAACAGGGTGTTGGGTGGTACCGGAGGATCAGGGTGTTGTGGGTACTGGATGACCATGGTGTTGGGGGTACTGGAGGACCAGAGTGATGGGGGTACTGGAGGACCAGGGTGTTGGGGGTACTGGAGTTACAGGGTGTTGTGGGGTACCGGAGGACCAGGGTGTTGGGGGTACTGGAGGATCAGGGTGTTGTGGGGTACTGGAGGACCAGGATGTTGGGGGTACTGGAGGACCAGGGTGTTGTGGGGTACTGGAGGACCAGGGTGTTGGGGGTACTGGAGGATCAGGGTGTTGTGGGGTACTGGAGGACCAGGATGTTGGGGGTACTGGAGGGCCAGGGTGTTGGGAGGTACTGGAGGATCAGGGTGTGGGGGTCCTGAAGGACCAGGGTGTTGGGGGGTACTGGAGGACCAAGGTGATGGGGGTACTGGAGGATCAGGGTGTTGTGGGTACTGGATGACCATGGTGTTGGGGGTACTGGAGGACCAGAGTGATGGGGGTACTGGAGGACCAGGGTGTTGTGGGGTACTGGAGGAACAGGGTGTTGGGTGGTACCGGAGGATCAGGGTGTTGTGGGTACTGGATGACCATGGTGTTGGGGGTACTGGAGGACCAGAGTGATGGGGGTACTGGAGGACCAGGGTGTTGGGGGTACTGGAGTTACAGGGTGTTGTGGGGTACCGGAGGACCAGGGTGTTGGGGGTACTGGAGGATCAGGGTGTTGTGGGGTACTGGAGGACCAGGATGTTGGGGGTACTGGAGGACCAGGGTGTTGTGGGGTACTGGAGGACCAGGGTGTTGGGGGTACTGGAGGATCAGGGTGTTGTGGGGTACTGGAGGACCAGGATGTTGGGGGTACTGGAGGGCCAGGGTGTTGGGAGGTACTGGAGGATCAGGGTGTGGGGGTCCTGAAGGACCAGGGTGTTGGGGGGTACTGGAGGACCAAGGTGTTGGGGAGTACTGGAGGACCAGGGTGTTGGGGGGGGGGGGGGGTACTGGAGGACCAGTGTGTTGGGGTGTACTGGAGGACCAGGGTGTTGGGGGTTACTGGAGGGGGTATTGGAGGTGCAGGGTGTTGGGTTTACTGGAGGACCAGGGGATTACTGGAGGACCAGGGTGTTGGGGGGTACTGGAGGACCAGGGTGTTGGGGGGTACTGGAGGACCAGGGTGTTGGGGGTACTGGAGGACCATGGTGTTGTGGGGTACTGGAGGAACAGGGTGTTGGGTGGTACCGGAGGAACAGGGTGTTGTGGGTACTGGAGGACCAGGGTGTTGTGTGTACTGGAGGACCAGGGTGTTGTGGGGTACTGGAGGACCAGGGTGTTGGGGGTACTGGAGGATCAGGGTGTTGTGGCGTACTGGAGGACCAGGATGTTGGGGGTACTGGAGGACCAGGATGTTGGGGGTACTGGAGGATCAGGGTGTTGTGGAGTACTGGAGGACCATGGTGTTGGGGGGTCCTGGAGGACCAGGGTGTTGGGAGGTACTGGAGGATCTGGGTGTTGTGGGGTACTGGAGGACCAGGGTGTTGTGGGGTACTGGAGGACCAGGGTGTTGGGGGTACTGGAGGATCAGGGTGTTGTGGGGTACTGGAGGACCAGGGTGTTGGGGGTACTGGAGGGGGTATTGGAGGTGCAGGGTGTTGGGTTTACTGGAGGACCAGGGGATTACTGGAGGACCAGGGTGTTGGGGGGTACTGGAGGACCAGGGTGTTGGGGGGTACTGGAGGACCAGGGTGTTGGGGGTACTGGAGGACCATGGTGTTGTGGGGTACTGGAGGAACAGGGTGTTGGGTGGTACCGGAGGAACAGGGTGTTGTGGGTACTGGAGGACCAGGGTGTTGTGTGTACTGGAGGACCAGGGTGTTGTGGGGTACTGGAGGACCAGGGTGTTGGGGGTACTGGAGGATCAGGGTGTTGTGGCGTACTGGAGGACCAGGATGTTGGGGGTACTGGAGGACCAGGATGTTGGGGGTACTGGAGGATCAGGGTGTTGTGGAGTACTGGAGGACCATGGTGTTGGGGGGTCCTGGAGGACCAGGGTGTTGGGAGGTACTGGAGGATCTGGGTGTTGTGGGGTACTGGAGGACCAGGGTGTTGTGGGGTACTGGAGGACCAGGGTGTTGGGGGTACTGGAGGATCAGGGTGTTGTGGGGTACTGGAGGACCAGGGTGTTGGGGGTACTGGAGGATCAGGGTGTTGTGGGGTACTGGAGGACCAGGATGTTGGGGGTACTGGAGGATCAGGGTGTTGTGGAGTACTGGAGGACCATGGTGTTGGGGGGTCCTGGAGGACCAGGGTGTTGGGAGGTACTGGAGGATCTGGGTGTTGGGGAGTACTGGAGGACCAGGGTGTTGGGGGGTACTGGAGGACCAGGGTTTTGGGGGGTACTGGAGGACCAGGGTGTTGGGGAGTACTGGAGGACATGGGTGTTTGGGGGTACTGGAGGACAAGGGTGTTGGGGGTACTGGAGGATCAGGGTGTTGGGGAGTGCTGGAGGATCAGGGTGTTGTGGGGTACTGGAGGACCAGGGTGTTGTGGGGTACTGGAGGACCAGGGTGTTGTGGGGTACTGGAGGACCAGGGTGTTGGGGGTACTGGAGGATCAGGGTGTTGTGGGGTACTGGAGGACCAGGATGTTGGGGGTACTGGAGGACCAGGGTGTTGGGGGTACTGGAGGATCAGGGTGTTGTGGAGTACTGGAGGACCATGGTGTTGGGGGTACTGGAGGATCAGGGTGTTGTGGGGTACTGGAGGACCAGGATGTTGGGGGTACTGGAGGACCAGGATGTTGGGGGTACTGGAGGATCAGGGTGTTGTGGAGTACTGGAGGACCATGGTGTTGGGGGGTCCTGGAGGACCAGGGTGTTGGGAGGTACTGGAGGATCTGGGTGTTGGGGAGTACTGGAGGACCAGGGTGTTGGGGGGTACTGGAGGACCAGGGTTTTGGGGGGTACTGGAGGACCAGGGTGTTGGGGGGTACTGGAGGACCAGGATGTTGGGGGTACTGGAGGATCAGGGTGTTGTGGAGTACTGGAGGACCATGGTGTTGGGGGGTCCTGGAGGACCAGGGTGTTGGGAGGTACTGGAGGATCTGGGTGTTGGGGAGTACTGGAGGACCAGGGTGTTGGGGGGTACTGGAGGACCAGGGTTTTGGGGGGTACTGGAGGACCAGGGTGTTGGGGGGTACTGGAGGATCAGGGTGTTGGGGAGTACTGGAGGACATGGGTGTTTGGGGGTACTGGAGGACAAGGGTGTTGGGGGTACTGGAGGATCAGGGTGTTGGGGAGTGCTGGAGGATCAGGGTGTTGGGAAGTACTGGAGGACCAGGGTGTTTGGGGGTACTGGAGGACATGGGTGTTTGGGGGTACTGGAGGACATGGGTGTTTGGGGGTACTGGAGGTCCAGGGTGTTGGGGGGGTACTGGAGGACCAGGGTATTGGGAGGTACTGGAGGATCAGGGTGTTGGGAGGTACTGGAGGACCAGAGTGATGGGGGTACTGGAGGATCAGGGTGTTGTGGGTACTGGATGACCATGGTGTTGGGGGTACTGGAGGACCAGAGTGATGGGGGTACTGGAGGACCAGGGTGTTGGGGGTACTGGAGTTACAGGGTGTTGTGGGGTACCGGAGGACCAGGGTGTTGGGGGTACTGGAGGACCAGGGTGTTGGGGGTACTGGAGGATCAGGGTGTTGGGGGGTACTGGAGGATCAGGGTGTTGGGGAGTACTGGAGGACCATGGTGTTGGGGGGTACTGGAGGACCAGGGTGATGGGGGTACTGGAGGATCAGGGTGTTGGGGGGTACTGGATGACCATGGTGTAGTGGGTACTGGAGGACCAGGGTGTTGGGAGGTACTGGAGGGCCAGGGTGTTGGGAGGGGGGGGGGGGTACTGGAGGACCAGTGTGTTGGGGTGTACTGGAGGACCAGGGTGTTGGGGGTTACTGGAGGGGGTATTGGAGGTGCAGGGTGTTGGGTTTACTGGAGGACCAGGGGATTACTGGAGGACCAGGGTGTTGGGAGGTACTGGAGGATCAGGGTGTTGGGAGGTACTGGAGGACCAGAGTGATGGGGGTACTGGAGGATCAGGGTGTTGTGGGTACTGGATGACCATGGTGTTGGGGGTACTGGAGGACCAGAGTGATGGGGGTACTGGAGGACCAGGGTGTTGGGGGTACTGGAGTTACAGGGTGTTGTGGGGTACCGGAGGACCAGGGTGTTGGGGGTACTGGAGGACCAGGGTGTTGGGGGTACTGGAGGATCAGGGTGTTGGGGGGTACTGGAGGATCAGGGTGTTGGGGAGTACTGGAGGACCATGGTGTTGGGGGGTACTGGAGGACCAGGGTGATGGGGGTACTGGAGGATCAGGGTGTTGGGGGGTACTGGATGACCATGGTGTAGTGGGTACTGGAGGACCAGGGTGTTGGGAGGTACTGGAGGGCCAGGGTGTTGGGAGGGGGGGGGGGTACTGGAGGACCAGTGTGTTGGGGTGTACTGGAGGACCAGGGTGTTGGGGGTTACTGGAGGGGGTATTGGAGGTGCAGGGTGTTGGGTTTACTGGAGGACCAGGGGATTACTGGAGGACCAGGGTGTTGGGGGGTACTGGAGGACCAGGGTGTTGGGGGGTACTGGAGGACCAGGGTGTTGGGGGTACTGGAGGACCATGGTGTTGTGGGGTACTGGAGGAACAGGGTGTTGGGTGGTACTGGAGGACCAAGGTGTTGGGGAGTACTGGAGGACCAGGGTGTTGGGGTGTACTGGAGGACCAGGGTGTTGGGGGTTACTGGAGGGGGTATTGGAGGTGCAGGGTGTTGGGTTTACTGGAGGACCAGGGGATTACTGGAGGACCAGGGTGTTGGGGGGTACTGGAGGACCAGGGTGTTGGGGGGTACTGGAGGACCAGGGTGTTGGGGGTACTGGAGGACCATGGTGTTGTGGGGTACTGGAGGAACAGGGTGTTGGGGGTACTGGAGGATCAGGGTGTTGTGGCGTACTGGAGGACCAGGGTGTTGGGAGGTACTGGAGGGCCAGGGTGTTGGGAGGTACTGGAGGATCAGGGTGTGGGGGTCCTGAAGGACCAGGGTGTTGGGGGGTACTGGAGGACCAAGGTGTTGGGGAGTACTGGAGGACCAGGGTGTTGGGGGGGGGGGGGGGTACTGGAGGACCAGTGTGTTGGGGTGTACTGGAGGACCAGGGTGTTGGGGGTTACTGGAGGGGGTATTGGAGGTGCAGGGTGTTGGGTTTACTGGAGGACCAGGGGATTACTGGAGGACCAGGGTGTTGGGGGGTACTGGAGGACCAGGGTGTTGGGGGGTACTGGAGGACCAGGGTGTTGTGTGTACTGGAGGACCAGGGTGTTGTGGGGTACTGGAGGACCAGGGTGTTGGGGGTACTGGAGGATCAGGGTGTTGTGGCGTACTGGAGGACCAGGATGTTGGGGGTACTGGAGGACCAGGATGTTGGGGGTACTGGAGGATCAGGGTGTTGTGGCGTACTGGAGGACCAGGATGTTGGGGGTACTGGAGGACCAGGATGTTGGGGGTACTGGAGGATCAGGGTGTTGTGGAGTACTGGAGGACCATGGTGTTGGGGGGTCCTGGAGGACCAGGGTGTTGGGGGGTACTGGAGGATCAGGGTGTTGTGGGGTACTGGAGGACCAGGGTGTTGTGGGGTACTGGAGGACCAGGGTGTTGGGGGGTACTGGAGGACCAGGGTGTTGGGGGTACTGGAGGATCAAGGTGTTGGGGAGTACTGGAGGACCAGGGTGTTGGGGGGGGGGGTTTACTGGAGGACCAGGGGGTTGGGGGTACTGGAGGACCAGGGTGTTGGGGGTACTGGAGTTACAGGGTGTTGTGGGGTACCGGAGGATCAGGGTGTGGGGGTCCTGAAGTACCAGGGTGTTGGGGGTACTGGAGGACCAGGGTGTTGGGGGTACTGGAGGATCAGGGTGTTGTGGGGTACTGGAGGACCAGGATGTTGGGGGTACTGGAGGACCAGGATGTTGGGGGTACTGGAGGATCAGGGTGTTTGGGGGTACTGGAGGACAAGGGTGTTGGGGGTACTGGAGGATCAGGGTGTTGGGGAGTGCTGGAGGATCAGGGTGTTGGGAAGTACTGGAGGACCAGGGTGTTTGGGGGTACTGGAGGACATGGGTGTTTGGGGGTACTGGAGGACATGGGTGTTTGGGGGTACTGGAGGTCCAGGGTGTTGGGGGGGTACTGGAGGACCAGGGTATTGGGAGGTACTGGAGGATCAGGGTGTTGGGAGGTACTGGAGGATCAGGGTGTGGGGGTCCTGAAGGACCAGGGTGTTGGGGGGTACTGGAGGATCAAGGTGTTGGGGAGTACTGGAGGACCAGGGTGTTGGGGGGGGGGGGGGTTACTGGAGGACCAGGGGGTTGGGGGTACTGGAGGACCAGGGTGTTGGGGGTACTGGAGTTACAGGGTGTTGTGGGGTACCGGAGGATCAGGGTGTGGGGGTCCTGAAGTACCAGGGTGTTGGGGGTACTGGAGGACCAGGGTGTTGGGGGTACTGGAGGACCAGGGTGTTGGGAGGTACTGGAGGATCAGGGTGTGGGGGTCCTGAAGTACCAGGGTGTTGGGGGGTACTGGAGGATCAAGGTGTTGGGGAGTACTGGAGGACCAGGGTGTTGGGGAGGGAGGGGGGGTTACTGGAGGACCAGTGTGTTGGGGGGTACTGGAGCACCAGGGTTTTGGGGGTTACTGGAGGGGCTATTGGAGGTGCAGGGTGTTGGGGGTACTGGAGGACAAGGGTGTTGGGGGTACTGGAGGATCAGGGTGTTGGGGAGTGCTGGAGGATCAGGGTGTTGGGAAGTACTGGAGGACCAGGGTGTTTGGGGGTACTGGAGGACATGGGTGTTTGGGGGTACTGGAGGTCCAGGGTGTTGGGGGGGTACTGGAGGACCAGGGTGTGGGGGTCCTGAAGTACCAGGGTGTTGGGGGTACTGGAGGACCAGGGTGTTGGGGGTACTGGAGGACCAGGGTGTTGGGAGGTACTGGAGGATCAGGGTGTGGGGGTCCTGAAGTACCAGGGTGTTGGGGGGTACTGGAGGATCAAGGTGTTGGGGAGTACTGGAGGACCAGGGTGTTGGGGAGGGAGGGGGGGTTACTGGAGGACCAGTGTGTTGGGGGGTACTGGAGGACCAGGGTTTTGGGGGTTACTGGAGGGGCTATTGGAGGTGCAGGGTGTTGGGGGTACTGGAGGACCAGGGTGTGGGGGGTACTGGAGGACCAGGGTGTTGGGGGGTACTGGAGGACCAGGGTGTTGGGGGGTACTGGAGGATCAGGGTGTTGGGGAGTACTGGAGGACATGGGTGTTTGGGGGTACTGGAGGACAAGGGTGTTGGGGGTACTGGAGGATCAGGGTGTTGGGGAGTGCTGGAGGATCAGGGTGTTGGGAAGTACTGGAGGACCAGGGTGTTTGGGGGTACTGGAGGACATGGGTGTTTGGGGGTACTGGAGGTCCAGGGTGTTGGGGGGGTACTGGAGGACCAGGGTATTGGGAGGTACTGGAGGATCAGGGTGTTGGGAGGTACTGGAGGATCAGGGTGTGGGGGTCCTGAAGGACCAGGGTGTTGGGGGGTACTGGAGGATCAAGGTGTTGGGGAGTACTGGAGGACCAGGGTGTTGGGGGGGGGGGGTTACTGGAGGACCAGGGTGTTGGGGGTACTGGAGTTACAGGGTGTTGTGTGGTACCGGAGGACCAGGGTTTTGGGGGGTACCGGAGGACCAGGGTGTTGGGGGTACTGGAGGACCAGGGTGTTGGGGGTACTGGAGGATCAGGGTGTTGGGGGGTACTGGAGGATCAGGGTGTTGGGGAGTACTGGAGGACCATGGTGTTGGGTGTTACTGGAGGGGGTATTGGAGGTGCAGGGTGTTGGGTTTACTGGAGTACCAGGGGATTACTGGAGGACCAGGGTGTTGGAGGTACTGGAGGACCAGGGTGTTGGGGGGTACTGGAGGACCAGGGTGTTGGGGGTACTGGAGGACCAGGGTGTTGTGGGGTACTGGAGGAACAGGGTGTTGGGTGGTACCGGAGGAACAGGGTGTTGTGGGTACTGGAGGACCAGGGTGTTGGGGGTACTGGAGGACCAGAGTGATGGGGGTACTGGAGGATCAGGGTGTTGTGGGTACTGGATGACCATGGTGTTGCGGGTACTGGAGGACCAGAGTGATGGGGGTACTGGAGGACCAGGGTGTTGGGGGTACTGGAGGACCAGGGTGTTGGGGGGTACTGTAGGACCAGGGTGTTGGGGGTACTGGAGGACCAGGGTGTTGTGGGGTACTGGAGGAACAGGGTGTTGGGTGGTACCGGAGGAACAGGGTGTTGTGGGTACTGGAGGACCAGGGTGTTGGGGGTACTGGAGGACCAGGGTGTTGGGGGTACTGGAGGACCAGGGTGTTGTGGGGTACTGGAGGAACAGGGTGTTGGGTGGTACCGGAGGAACAGGGTGTTGTGGGTACTGGAGGACCAGGGTGTTGGGGGTACTGGAGGACCAGAGTGATGGGGGTACTGGAGGATCAGGGTGTTGGGGAGTACTGGAGGACCATGGTGTTGGGGGGTACTGGAGGACCAGGGTGTTGGGGGTACTGGAGGACCAGGGTGTTGGGGGTACTGGAGGACCAGAGTGATGGGGGTACTGGAGGATCAGGGTGTTGGGGGGTACTGGATGACCATGGTGTAGTGGGTACTGGAGGACCAGGGTGTTGGGAGGTACTGGAGGGCCAGGGTGTTGGGAGGTACTGGAGGATCAGGGTGTGGGGGTCCTGAAGGACCAGGGTGTTGGGGGGTACTGGAGGACCAAGGTGTTGGGGAGTACTGGAGGACCAGGGTGTTGGGGGGGGGGGGGGTACTGGAGGATCAGGGTGTTGGGGGGTACTGGAGGATCAGGGTGTTGGGGAGTACTGGAGGACCATGGTGTTGGGGGGTACTGGAGGACCAGGGTGTTGGGGGTACTGGAGGACCAGGGTGTTGGGGGTACTGGAGGACCAGAGTGATGGGGGTACTGGAGGATCAGGGTGTTGGGGGGTACTGGATGACCATGGTGTAGTGGGTACTGGAGGACCAGGGTGTTGGGAGGTACTGGAGGGCCAGGGTGTTGGGAGGTACTGGAGGATCAGGGTGTGGGGGTCCTGAAGGACCAGGGTGTTGGGGGGTACTGGAGGACCAAGGTGTTGGGGAGTACTGGAGGACCAGGGTGTTGGGGGGGGGGGGGTACTGGAGGACCAGTGTGTTGGGGTGTACTGGAGGACCAGGGTGTTGGGGGTTACTGGAGGGGGTATTGGAGGTGCAGGGTGTTGGGTTTACTGGAGGACCAGGGGATTACTGGAGGACCAGGGTGTTGGGGGGTACTGGAGGACCAGGGTGTTGGGGGGTACTGGAGGACCAGGGTGTTGGGGGGTACTGGAGGATCAGGGTGTTGGGGAGTACTGGAGGACCATGGTGTTGGGGGGTACTGGAGGACCAGGGTGTTGGGGGTACTGGAGGACCAGGGTGTTGGGGGTACTGGAGGACCAGAGTGATGGGGGTACTGGAGGATCAGGGTGTTGGGGGGTACTGGATGACCATGGTGTAGTGGGTACTGGAGGACCAGGGTGTTGGGAGGTACTGGAGGGCCAGGGTGTTGGGAGGTACTGGAGGATCAGGGTGTGGGGGTCCTGAAGGACCAGGGTGTTGGGGGGTACTGGAGGACCAAGGTGTTGGGGAGTACTGGAGGACCAGGGTGTTGGGGGGGGGGGGGGGGGGGGGGGGGTACTGGAGGACCAGTGTGTTGGGGTGTATTGGGGGTTACTGGAGGGGGTATTGGAGGTGCAGGGTGTTGGGTTTACTGGAGGACCAGGGGATTACTGGAGGACCAGGGTGTTGGGGGGTACTGGAGGACCAGGGTGTTGGGGGGTACTGGAGGACCAGGGTGTTGGGGGTACTGGAGGACCAGGGTGTTGTGGGGTACTGGAGGAACAGGGTGTTGGGTGGTACCGGAGGAACAGGGTGTTGTGGGTACTGGAGGACCAGGGTGTTTTGTGTACTGGAGGACCAGGGTGTTGTGGGGTACTGGAGGACCAGGGTGTTGTGGGGTACTGGAGGACCAGGGTGTTGGGAGGTACTGGAGGGCCAGGGTGTTGTGTGTACTGGAGGACCAGGGTGTTGGGGGTACTGGAGGACCAGAGTGATGGGGGTACTGGAGGATCAGGGTGTTGGGGGGTACTGGATGACCATGGTGTAGTGGGTACTGGAGGACCAGGGTGTTGGGAGGTACTGGAGGGCCAGGGTGTTGGGAGGTACTGGAGGATCAGGGTGTGGGGGTCCTGAAGGACCAGGGTGTTGGGGGGTACTGGAGGACCAAGGTGTTGGGGAGTACTGGAGGACCAGGGTGTTGGGGGGGGGGGGGGGGTACTGGAGGATCAGGGTGTTGGGGGGTACTGGAGGATCAGGGTGTTGGGGAGTACTGGAGGACCATGGTGTTGGGGGGTACTGGAGGACCAGGGTGTTGGGGGTACTGGAGGACCAGGGTGTTGGGGGTACTGGAGGACCAGAGTGATGGGGGTACTGGAGGATCAGGGTGTTGGGGGGTACTGGATGACCATGGTGTAGTGGGTACTGGAGGACCAGGGTGTTGGGAGGTACTGGAGGGCCAGGGTGTTGGGAGGTACTGGAGGATCAGGGTGTGGGGGTCCTGAAGGACCAGGGTGTTGGGGGGTACTGGAGGACCAAGGTGTTGGGGAGTACTGGAGGACCAGGGTGTTGGGGGGGGGGGGGGGGTACTGGAGGACCAGTGTGTTGGGGTGTACTGGAGGACCAGGGTGTTGGGGGTTACTGGAGGGGGTATTGGAGGTGCAGGGTGTTGGGTTTACTGGAGGACCAGGGGATTACTGGAGGACCAGGGTGTTGGGGGGTACTGGAGGACCAGGGTGTTGGGGGGTACTGGAGGACCAGGGTGTTGGGGGGTACTGGAGGATCAGGGTGTTGGGGAGTACTGGAGGACCATGGTGTTGGGGGGTACTGGAGGACCAGGGTGTTGGGGGTACTGGAGGACCAGGGTGTTGGGGGTACTGGAGGACCAGAGTGATGGGGGTACTGGAGGATCAGGGTGTTGGGGGGTACTGGATGACCATGGTGTAGTGGGTACTGGAGGACCAGGGTGTTGGGAGGTACTGGAGGGCCAGGGTGTTGGGAGGTACTGGAGGATCAGGGTGTGGGGGTCCTGAAGGACCAGGGTGTTGGGGGGTACTGGAGGACCAAGGTGTTGGGGAGTACTGGAGGACCAGTGTGTTGGGGTGTATTGGGGGTTACTGGAGGGGGTATTGGAGGTGCAGGGTGTTGGGTTTACTGGAGGACCAGGGGATTACTGGAGGACCAGGGTGTTGGGGGGTACTGGAGGACCAGGGTGTTGGGGGGTACTGGAGGACCAGGGTGTTGGGGGTACTGGAGGACCAGGGTGTTGTGGGGTACTGGAGGAACAGGGTGTTGGGTGGTACCGGAGGAACAGGGTGTTGTGGGTACTGGAGGACCAGGGTGTTTTGTGTACTGGAGGACCAGGGTGTTGTGGGGTACTGGAGGACCAGGGTGTTGTGGGGTACTGGAGGACCAGGGTGTTGGGAGGTACTGGAGGGCCAGGGTGTTGTGTGTACTGGAGGACCAGGGTGTTGTGGGGTACTGGAGGACCAGGGTGTTGTGGGGTACTGGAGGACCAGGGTGTTGGGAGGTACTGGAGGGCCAGGGTGTTGGGGGGTCCTGGAGGACCAGGGTGTTGGGGGGTACTGGAGGACCAGGGTGTTGTGGGTACTGGAGGACCAGGGTGTTGTGGGGTACTGGAGGACCAGGGTGTTGTGGGGTACTGGAGGACCAGGGTGTTGGGAGGTACTGGAGGGCCAGGGTGTTGGGGGGTCCTGGAGGACCAGGGTGTTGGGGGGTACTGGAGGACCAGGGTGTTGGGGGGTCCTGGAGGACCAGGGTGTTGGGGGTACTGGAGGACCAGGGTTTTGGGGGGTCCTGGAGGACCAGGGTGTTGGGGGTACTGGAGGATCAGCGTGGGGAAACACTAACATACAGTAAACAGCTAAACAGGACTGGCATTTTTGTGTGCGTATGAAATGCTGTGTTAGTATTTCAGCAGCTACTCTTCCTGGGGTTTATTATGGATCCCCATTAGTTTCTGCCAAGGCAGCAGCTACTCTTCCTGGGGTTTATTATGGATCCCCATTAGTTCCTGCCAAGGCAGCAGCTACTCTTCCTGGGGTTTATTATGGATCCCCATTAGTTCCTGCCAAGGCAGCAGCTACTCTTCCTGGGGTTTATTATGGATCCCCATTAGTTCCTGCCAAGGCAGCAGCTACTCTTCCTGGGGTTTATTATGGATCCCCATTAGTTCCTGCCAAGGCAGCAGCTACTCTTCCTGGGGTTTATTATGGATCCCCATTAGTTCCTGCCAAGGCAGCAGCTAATCTTCCTGGGGTTTATTATGGATCCCCATTAGTTCCTGCCAAGGCAGCAGCTAATCTTCCTGGGGTTTATTATGGATCCCCATTAGTTCCTGCCAAGGCAGCAGCTACTCTTCCTGGGGTTTATTATGGATCCCCATTAGTTCCTGCCAAGGCAGCAGCTACTCTTCCTGGGGTTTATTATGGATCCTCATTAGTTCCTGCCAAGGCAGCAGCTACTCTTCCTGGGTTTTATTATGGATCCCCATTAGTTCCTGCCAAGGCAGCAGCTACTCTTCCTGGGGTTTATTATGGATCCCCATTAGTTCCTGCCAAGGCAGCAGCTACTCTTCCTGGGGTTTATTATGGATCCCCATTAGTTCCTGCCAAGGCAGCAGCTACTGTTCCTGGGGTTTATTATGGATCCTCATTAGTTCCTGCCAAGGCAGCAGCTACTCTTCCTGGGGTTTATTATGGATCCCCATTAGTTCTTGCCAAGGCAGCAGCTACTCTTCCTGGGGTTTATTAGGGATCCCCATTAGTTCCTGCCAAGGCAGCAGCTACTCTTCCTGGGGTTTATTATGGATCCCCATTAGTTCCTGCCAAGGCAGCAGCTACTCTTCCTGGGGTTTATTATGGATCCCCATTAGTTCCTGCCAAGGCAGCAGCTACTCTTCCTGGGGTTTATTATGGATCCCCATTAGTTCCTGCCAAGGCAGCAGCTAATCTTCCTGGGGTTTATTATGGATCCCCATTAGTTCCTGCCAAGGCAGCAGCTAATCTTCCTGGGGTTTATTATGGATCCCCATTAGTTCCTGCCAAGGCAGCAGCTACTCTTCCTGGGGTTTATTATGGATCCCCATTAGTTCCTGCCAAGGCAGCAGCTAATCTTCCTGGGGTTTATTATGGATCCCCATTAGTTCCTGCCAAGGCAGCAGCTAATCTTCCTGGGGTTTATTATGGATCCCCATTAGTTCCTGCCAAGGCAGCAGCTACTCTTCCTGGGGTTTATTATGGATCCCCATTAGTTCCTGCCAAGGCAGCAGCTACTCTTCCTGGGGTTTATTATGGATCCCCATTAGTTCCTGCCAAGGCAGCAGCTACTCTTCCTGGGGTTTATTATGGATCCCCATTAGTTCCTGCCAAGGCAGCAGCTACTCTTCCTGGGGTTTATTATGGATCCCCATTAGTTCCTGCCAAGGCAGCAGCTACTCTTCCTGGGGTTTATTATGGATCCCCATTAGTTCCTGCCATAGCAGCAGCTACTCTTCCTGGGGTTTATTATGGATCCCCATTAGTTCCTGTCAAGGCAGCAGCTACTCTTCCTGGGGTTTATTATGGATCCCCATTAGTTCCTGTCAAGGCAGCAGCTACTCTCCCTGGGGTTTATTAGGGATCCCCATTAGTTCTTGCCAAGGCAGCAGCTACTCTTCCTGGGGTTTATTATGGATCCCCATTAGTTCCTGCCAAGGCAGCAGCTACTCTTCCTGGGGTTTATTATGGATCCCCATTAGTTCCTGCCATAGCAGCAGCTACTCTTCCTGGGGTTTATTATGGATCCCCATTAGTTCCTGCAGTCAAGCAAAATTAAGGCAGTTGTACAATTGAAAAAACATGACAAAAAATTCACAACAGATTTCACAACATATTAAGTGTGTGCCCTCAGGCCCCTACTCCATCACTACCACATATCTACAGTACTAAATCCATGTGTGTGAATGTTATCGTGTGTGTGTGTATAGTGTGTATGTTATCATGTGTGTGTATAGCGTGTATGTTAACGTGTATGTGTGCATAGTGTGTATGTTATCATGTGTGTGTGTATGTCATCATGTGTGTGTGTGTATAGTGTGTATGTTATTATGTGTGTGTATAGTGTGTCTGTTATCATGTGTGTGTATAGTGTGTATGTTATATTGTGTGTGTATAGTGTGTATGTTATCATGTGTGTGTGTGTGTGTATAGTGTGTATGTTATAGTTTGTATGTTATCACGTGTGTGTATAGTGTTTGTGTTATCGTGTGTGTGTGTGTGTGTGTGTTTATAGTGTGTGTGTTATCATGTGTGTGTGTGTGTATAGTGTGTATGTTACCATGTGTGTGTTTGCATGTCTATGTGTCTTTGTTTGTGTCTCTTCACAGTCCCTGCTGTTCCACAAGGTGTATTTTTATCTGTTTTTTAAATCTGATTCTCCAGCTGCATCAGTTACCTGCTGTGGAATAGAGATCCATGTAGTCATGTCTCTATGTAGTACTGTGGAATAGAGATCCATGTAGTCATGTCTCTATGTAGTACTGTGGAATAGAGATCCATGTAGTCATGTCTCTATGTAGTACTGTGGAATAGAGTTCCATGTAGTCATGTCTCTATGTAGTACTGTGGAATAGAGGTCCATGTAGTCATGGCTCTATGTAGTACTGTGGAATAGAGTTCCATGTAGTCATGGCTCTATGTAGTACTGTGGAATAGAGTTCCATGTGGTCATTGCTCTATGTAGTACTGTGTGCCTCCAACAGTCTGTTCTGGACTTGGGAACTGTGAAGAGACCTCTGGTGTCATGTCTTGTACGGTATCCATGGGTGTCTGAGCTGTGTGCCAGTAGTTCAAACAGACAGCTCAGTGCATTCATACCTCTCACAAATACAAGTAGAGATGAAGTCAATGAAATGAAATACAAAAAATACCTCCCTTCCCTTAGTTCCCTCTCTCTCCCCTCCTCCCTTCCCTTAGTTCCCTCTCTCTCTCCTCCCTTCCCTTAGTTCCCTCTCTTTCCCCCCTCCCTTCCCTTAGTTCCCTCTCTCTCTCTTCTCCCTCCCTTCCCTTAGTTCCCTCTCTTTCCCCCCTCCCTTCCCTTAGTTCCCTCTCTCCTCCCTCCATTCCCTTAGTTCCCTCTCTCTCCTCCCTCCATTCCCTTAGTTCCCTCTCTCTTCTCCCTCCATTCCTTTTGTTCCCTCTCTCTTCTTCCTCCCTTCCCTTAGTTCCCTCTCTCTCCTCCCTCCCTTCCCTTAGTTCCCTCTCTCTCTCTTCTCCCTCCCTTCCCTTAGTTCCCTCTCTCTCTCTTCTCCCTCCCTTTCCTTAGTTCCCTCTCTCTCTCTTCTCCCTCCCTTCCCTTAGTTCCCTCTCTCTCCTCCCTTCCCTTAGTTCCCTCTCTCTCCTCCCTCCCTTCCCTTAGTTCCCTCTCTCTCCTCCCTTCCCTTAGTTCCCTCTCTCTCCTCCCTTCCCTTAGTTCCCTCTCTCTCCTCCCTTCCCTTAGTTCCCTCTCTCTCCTCCCTCCCTTCCCTTAGTTCCCTCTCTCTACTCCACTTTGAGGAAAGTATATATATATAATATGTAATAATAGTAAAAGAGAGATAACAAACAAACAGATGAAAGTCAAGAGTTCACAGGATGTTTGTGTGTGTGTGTGTGTGTGTGTGTGCGTGCCTGCGTGCGTGCGTGCGTGCGAATCATGTGGACATTTCAGGAGACAGCATAACAACAGTCCCCCAGGGGAACGTAGACTGGAAGAGACACAGTATTGTGTACGTCACTGAGACAGAGAAACATGAATCTCATTCTGAACATTCCATAAGTGTAATTAAATCAGCATCATATATAACACTCGGTGAAGTATGCTGAGAACGACTACAGTGTTGCGTAAAATGATACAGTCAAAAAAGCCTAAAATTACTTTATTTGTAATACTATTCCGAAAGGTTTCGTTGTTTTATTTAATGTTTCTTTAAACCAAAACATGAAGGTGGAAAAACCCCCTAAGCACATTGGTTTGGGTGGTGAGCTCATGGAAACAGGCTTATTTATTAGGTGGGTTATGTTGTGTTCTGACACACATGACCTCTAGTAAAAGGAGGTATTCTAGAAAACATCCAGGAGCATGTTTCACCTAGTTTCACCGGTGTGTGTGTGTGTGTGTGTGTGTGTGTGTGTGCATGTGTGTGTGAGAGAGAGAGTCGTTGTGTGTGTGAGTAAGAGAGAGTCTGTTTGTAGTGTGTGTGTGTGTGTGTGTGTGTGTGTGTGTGTGTGTGTGTGTGTGTGTGTGTGTGTGTGTGTGTGTGTGTGTGAGTAAGAGAGAGTCTGTTTGTAGTGTGTGTGTGTGTGTGTGTGAGTGAGTGAGAGAGAGAGTCTTTGTGTGTGTGTGTGTGTGTGTGTGTGAGTAAGAGAGAGTCTGTTTGTAGTGTGTGTCTGTCTGTGTGTGAGTGTGTGTGCTGATATACATTATCTAATGTTTTTACGTTGCGTATGGTACGTTGTGTATGATACGTCCTGTATGGTACGTCCTGTATGGTACGTCCTGTATGGTACGTCCTGTATGGTACGTCCTGTATGGTACGTCCTGTATGGTACGTCCTGTATGGTACGTCCTGTATGGTACGTCCTGTATGGTACGTCCTGTATGGTACGTCCTGTATGGTACGTCCTGTATGATACGTCCTGTATGGTACGTCCTGTATGTTACGTCGTGTATGGTACGTCCTGTATGGTACGTCCTGTATGTTACGTTGTGTATGGTACGTCCTGTATGGTACGTCCTGTATGTTACGTCGTGTATGGTACGTCCTGTATGGTACGTCCTGTATGGTACGTCCTGTATGGTACGTCCTGTATGGTACGTCCTGTATGGTACGTCCTGTATGGTACGTCCTGTATGGTACGTCCTGTATGGTACGTCGTGTATGGTACGTCCTGTATGGTACGTCCTGTATGGTACGTCCTGTATGGTACGTCCTGTATGGTACGTCCTGTATGGTACGTCCTGTATGGTACGTCCTGTATGGTACGTCCTGTATGGTAGGTTGTGTATGGTATGTCCTGTATGGTAGGTTGTGTATGGTATGTCCTGTATGGTAGGTTGTGTATGGTACGTCCTGTATGGTACGTCCTGTATGGTACGTCCTGTATGTTACGTCCTGTATGGTACGTCCTGTATGGTACGTCCTGTATGGTAGGTTGTGTATGGTATGTCCTGTATGGTAGGTTGTGTATGGTATGTCCTGTATGGTAGGTTGTGTATGGTACGTCCTGTATGGTACGTCCTGTATGATATGTCCTGTATGGTACGTCCTGTATGGTACGTCCTGTATGGTACGTCCTGTATGGTACGTCCTGTATGGTACGTCCTGTATGATACGTCCTGTATGGTACGTCCTGTATGGTACGTCCTGTATGGTACGTCCTGTATGTTACGTCCTGTATGGTACGTCCTGTATGGTACGTCCTGTATGGTAGGTTGTGTATGGTATGTCCTGTATGGTAGGTTGTGTATGGTATGTCCTGTATGGTAGGTTGTGTATGGTACGTCCTGTATGGTACGTCATGTATGGTACGTCCTGTATGGTACGTCCTGTATGGTACGTCCTGTATGGTACGTCCTGTATGGTACATCCTGTATGGTACGTCCTGTATGGTACGTCCTGTATGGTACATCCTGTATGGTACGTCCTGTATGGTACATCCTGTATGGTACATCCTGTATGGTACATCCTGTATGGTACGTCCTGTATGGTACGTCCTGTATGGTACGTTGTGTATGGTACGTCCTGTATGGTACGTCCTGTATGGTACGTCCTGTATGGTACGTCCTGTATGGTACGTCCTGTATGGTACGTCCTGTATGGTACGTCCTGTATGGTACGTCCTGTATGGTACGTTGTGTATGGTACGTCCTGTATGGTACGTCCTGTATGGTACGTCCTGTATGGTAGGTTGTGTATGGTATGTCCTGTATGGTAGGTTGTGTATGGTATGTCCTGTATGGTAGGTTGTGTATGGTACGTCGTGTATGGTACGTCCTGTATGGTACGTCCTGTATGGTACGTCCTGTATGGTACGTCCTGTATGGTACGTCCTGTATGGTACGTCATGTATGGTACGTCCTGTATGGTACGCCCTGTATGGTACGTCCTGTATGGTACGTCCTGTATGGTACGTCCTGTATGGTACGTTGTGTATGGTACGTCCTGTATGTTACGTTGTGTATGGTACGTCCTGTATGGTACGTCCTGTATGGTACGTCCTGTATGGTACGTCCTGTATGGTACGTCATGTATGGTACGTCCTGTATGGTACGTCGTGTATGGTACGTCCTGTATGGTACGTCCTGTATGGTACGTCCTGTATGGTACGTCCTGTATGGTACGTCCTGTATGGTACGTCCTGTATGATACGTCCTGTATGGTACGTTGTGTATGGTACGTCCTGTATGGTACGTCCTGTATGGTATGTCCTGTATGGTAGGTTGTGTATGGTAGGTCGTGTATGGTACGTCCTGTATGGTACGTCCTGTATGATACGTCCTGTATGGTACGTCCTGTATGGTACGTCCTGTATGGTACGTCCTGTATGGTACGTCCTGTATGGTACGTCCTGTATGGTACGTTGTGTATGGTACGTCCTGTATGGTACGTCCTGTATGGTACGTCCTGTATGGTAGGTTGTGTATGGTATGTCCTGTATGGTAGGTTGTGTATGGTAGGTCGTGTATGGTACGTCCTGTATGGTATGTCCTGTATGGTAGGTTGTGTATGGTAGGTCGTGTATGGTACGTCCTGTATGGTACGTCCTGTATGGTACGTCCTGTATGGTACGTCCTGTATGTTACGTCCTGTATGGTACGTCCTGTATGGTACGTCCTGTATGGTACGTTGTGTATGGTACGTCCTGTATGTTACGTTGTGTATGGTACGTCCTGTATGGTACGTCCTGTATGTTACGTCCTGTATGGTACGTCCTGTATGGTACGTCCTGTATGGTACGTTGTGTATGGTACGTCCTGTATGGTACGTCCTGTATGGTACGTCCTGTATGTTACGTTGTGTATGGTACGTCCTGTATGGTACGTCCTGTATGGTACGTCCTGTATGGTACGTCCTGTATGGTACGTCCTGTATGTTACGTCCTGTATGGTACGTCCTGTATGGTACGTCCTGTATGGTACGTCCTGTATGTTACGTTGTGTATGGTACGTCCTGTATGGTACGTCCTGTATGGTACGTCCTGTATGGTACGTCCTGTATGGTACGTCCTGTATGGTACGTTGTGTATGGTACGTCCTGTATGGTACGTCCTGTATGGTAGGTTGTGTATGGTATGTCCTGTATGGTAGGTTGTGTATGGTACGTCCTGTATGGTAGGTTGTGTATGGTACGTCCTGTATGGTAGGTTGTGTATGGTATGTCCTGTATGGTAGGTTGTGTATGGTATGTCCTGTATGGTAGGTTGTGTATGGTACGTCCTGTATGGTACGTCCTGTATGGTACGTCCTGTATGGTACGTCCTGTATGGTACGTCCTGTATGATACGTCCTGTATGGTACGTCCTGTATGGTACGTCCTGTATGGTACGTCCTGTATGATACGTCCTGTATGGTACGTCCTGTATGGTACGTCGTGTTAACATGAGTTCACCTGTCTCCCCCTGCAGGTGACAGAGGATGTCCAGGGCTGACTGGTCCTTCCTGGAGCAGCTGTTGGAGGAGGGGCAGGAGTACAGCACCGGGGTGGGCCGTGTCTGGCTCACTGTCCTCTTCCTGTTCCGCATGCTGGTCCTGGGCACCGCCGCAGAGTCAGCCTGGGACGACGAACAGGACGACTTCGTCTGTAATACCAAGCAACCTGGATGTACCGCCGTGTGTTACGACAAAGCTTTCCCCATATCACATTACCGCTATTTTGTGCTCCAGGTGATTTTTGTTTCCACGCCAACTATTTTTTACTTCGGATATGTGGCCATGAGGGCTGCAAAGGAGAAAAAAAAGGAGGAGGAGGAGAGGACGGAGGAGGGTGGGGCTGGTGAGGGACGAGAGAGGGGAGGAGTAAAGAAGAAGAGGGAGGTGAGAAAGGGGGAAGAGATAGAAGAACTAGAGGAGGAGAAAGGAGGGAGAAAGGTGGTGAAAGCTCTCCCAGAGGCTCCTAAGCTGAAGGGCCGTCTCCTCTGTGCCTACGCCGCCAGCATCCTCCTCAAGGTCCTCCTGGAGGTCGGCTTCATCGTGGGGCTATGGTACCTCTACGGCTTCGTGATCCCGGCCCGGTTCGAGTGTGTCCGGGACCCCTGTCCTCACACGGTGGACTGCTTCGTCTCCAGACCCACGGAGAAGACCATCTTCACCATCTACACCCAGACCATCGCTGGAGTCTCTCTCTTTCTCAACCTAGCAGAGCTCCTCTACCTCCTCCAGCTGGCCATCACCCACCACCTAGAACAACGCTACGCCCAGGAGCAGTACACCTTTCCTGGCATAGCCGGGGTCCGAGTCCGGCCTGGTGCTCCAAGCCTGGAGATGGAGATGCAGCAAATTTCGCCTTACCAGGAGAAGGGCCATCTGTATTTACCCATGGGGGAGGCCGGCTACGCCACGCCCAGTGAGAGTTATCTGGACCTGGGGGAGGCCGGCTACACCAAGCCCAGTGAGAGTTATCTGGACCTGGGGGAGGCCGGCTACACCAAGCCCAGTGAGAGTTATCTGGACCTGGGGTCCAGAGCAGGGATGGATCCTGGTGGTGACATTCTCCCCAGTTACTTGAACTGTTTGGGAGCGATAAGGACTACACACTCTTCAGGGAGAGCTCACCATAAGAAATACAGCACACAACACACACACAGTAAGGGTGCCCAGAAGGGACACAGCAACAAACACACTAAGCATTATGTATGAGGAAACCAGAGAGGTTTGGTTCTGTGAATAGAAGGAAGCCATATGTCCACCACAGACTGATACAGGCATTATAACACTGTCATAATATGTCATAACAGCTGACATTAACCTGTCATAATATGGTCATAACAGCTGACATTAACCTGTTATAACCTGTCATAATATGGTCATAACAGCTGACATTAACCTGTCATAATATGGTCATAACAGCTGACATTAACCTGTTATAACCTGTCATAATATGGGCATAACAGCTGACATTACCCTGTCATAATATGGCCATAACAGCTGACATTAACCTGTCATAATATGGCCATAACAGCTGACATTAACCTGTCATAATATGGCCATAACAGCTGACATTAACCTGTCATAATATGGTCATAACAGCTGACATTACCTTGTCATAACCTATTATAAAGTGTCAAAACACACCACACAAGGAAAAACATTCCGTTACATCACAGCCTCCTTGTCAACAGTATGTTTATGTTAATATTACATTTATTTTTTTAATTGACCATATTAAAATTATCATTGTTATTGTGCACACATTGATGTCAGACATGCACCTGCCTCAATGCTCTGTTTCTGATGACTGGGATGAATGTAGGAGCAGATTTCAGGAGCAGGACAAGACACCCTCTATTAGACTGAGGACTGGGATGAATGTAGGAGCAGATTTCAGGAGCAGGACAAGACACCCTCTATTAGACTGAGGACTGGGATGAATGTAGGAGCAGATTTCAGGAGCAGGACACCCTCTATTAGACTGAGGACTGGGATGAATGTAGGAGCAGATTTCAGGAGCAGGACAAGACACCCGCTATTAGACTGATGACTGGGATGAATGTAGGAGCAGATTTCAGGAGCAGGACAAGACACCCTCTATTAGACTGATGACTGGGATGAATGTAGGAGCAGATTTCAGGATCAGGACAAGACACCCTCTATTAGACTGATGACTGGGATGAATGTAGGAGCAGATTTCAGGAGCAGGACAAGACACCCGCTATTAGACTGAGGACTGGGATGAATGTAGGAGCAGATTTCAGGAGCAGGACAAGACACCCTCTATTAGACTGAGGACTGGGATGAATGTAGGAGCAGATTTCAGGAGCAGGACAAGACACCCTCTATTAGACTGAGGACTGGGATGAATGTAGGAGCAGATTTCAGGAGCAGGACAAGACACCCTCTATTAGACTGAGGACTGGGATGAATGTAGGAGCAGATTTCAGGAGCAGGACAAGACACCCTCTATTAGACTGATGACTGGGATGAATGTAGGAGCAGATTTCAGGAGCAGATCAAGACATCCTCTATTAGACTGATGACTGGGATGAATGTAGGAGCAGATTTCAGGAGCAGGACAAGACACCCTCTATTAGACTGATGACTGGGATGAATGTTGGAGCAGATTTCAGGAGCAGATCAAGACACCCTCTATTAGACTGAGGACTGGGATGAATGTAGGAGCAGATTTCAGGAGCAGGACAAGACACCCTCTATTAGACTGATTACTGGGATGAATGTAGGAGCAGATTTCAGGACAAGCCACCCTCTATTAGACTGATGACTCGGATGACTGTAGGAGCAGATTTCAGGAGCAGGACAAGACACTCTCTATTAGACTGAGGACTGGGATGAATGTAGGAGCAGATTTCAGGAGCAGGACAAGACACCCTCTATTAGACTGATGACTGGGATGAATGTAGGAGCAGATTTCAGGAGCAGGACAAGCCACCCTCTATTAGACTGAGGACTGATAAAAGGACATGATAGGACTCTCTGCCTGATGTGATTACGATGGTCGAAATGCTTCTTGACATTGGCATGAAGTAGATTTTCTATTAGCTATTTAAAATATGATGAACAAAATACTGTAAAGAATTCATTACAACAACAACAAAGGACTTAAGAAACAAACTTTCAAACGAAAGGAAACTTCTTGGCAGGGAAAAATATTATTTGAATAAATGTGGGTTGTGACACTCTTATGTAGGTGTTATAACCAGCCATAAAATAACACACTATATGTCACAACAGGTGTAAATATATGGGTCATGACAGTGTTATAACCATATTATGACAGGTTATGACTAGTTATGTCAGCTGTTATGACCGTGTTATTACATGTTACTGATTGTAATTGCGCAACATATACCTTGAAGGCAAAGACTATGTAGTGGAGACTAGATTAGATCTTCCTCATTCAAATGGGAACCAGAGAACCCTCCCTCAAGGGGAGGTACGATCCTTGATCATGGAACACTAGAGAATGGGAACATGAGAAACCTCCCTCAGGGGAGGTACGATCCTTGATCATGGAACACCAGAGAATGGGAACATGAGAAACCTCCCTCAGGGGAGGTACGATCCTTGAACACTAGAGAATGGGAACATGAGAAACCTCCCTCAGGGGAGGTACGATCCTTGATCATGGAACACCAGAGAAACCTCCCTCAGGGGAGGTACGATCCTTGATCATGGAACACCAGAGAATAGGAAACGAGGAATAATGGAACAGTAAAAGAATGCAGTATAATTTAGCCGTTTATGACTTCAGGAATCCTTCTATTCCAATGGGAATGGGATAAGCCTATGCAGTGGCTGATTGTGACAATAGAAGAACTTGGGATTCCACAGGGAAAACAGCCTACAGAGCCCATGCAGTGCAGTGAGGTCTTGTGAGAAAGCATGGGGGAGGGGGGGGGGAAATATGACTGTGTCCCAAATGGCACCGTATTCCCTACATAGTGCACTACTTTAGACCAGAGCCTCATGGACCCTAGTCAACAGTAGTGCACGATGTAGGGACTAGGGTGCCATTTGGGAGGTATCCTTTATGTTCTGAATTAAGCATGTTCCCTAAAGGATTAATGTGACCTCATAATGCTGCTAGAGCCAGTGGAATGTACTGGACTATTCTGTCTCCCTGGAGACTAGTGTACTGGGATCTCTGGACTATTCTGTCTCCCTGGAGACTAGTGTACTGGGATCTCTGGACTATTCTGTCTCCCTGGAGACTAGTGTACCGGGATCTCTGGACTATTCTGTCTCCAGGGAGACTAGTGTACTGGGATCTCTGGACTATTCTGTCTCCCTGGAGACTAGTGTACCGGGATCTCTGGACTATTCTGTCTCCCTGGAGACTAGTGTACTGGGATCTCTGGACTATTCTGTCTCCAGGGAGACTAGTGTACTGGGATCTCTGGACTATTCTGTCTCCCTGGAGACTAGTGTACCGGGATCTCTGGACTATTCTGTCTCCCTGGAGACTAGTGTACTGGGATCTCTGGACTATTCTGTCTCCCGGAGACTAGTGTACTGGGATCTCTGGACTATTCTGTCTCCCTGGAGACTAGTGTACCGGGATCTCTGGACTATTCTGTCTCCAGGGAGACTAGTGTACTGGGATCTCTGGACTATTCTGTCTCCCCGGAGACTAGTGTACCGGGATCTCTGGACTATTCTGTAGTGGCCAAACACACTGACACACACATGTGTACAAGCACACACACTGGCAATCATGCACACAAAGGCACACACATAAACAGGTATGCACACACACACACACATATAGACAAACACACACACATACACACACACATAAACTACATACACCCTTATCCCCTCTCCAACGTTGGCTTGGAGTCAGGAGAGGGGAGCTAGAACCATGGTGTGCTGGGATGGTCGCCAGTATCCAAAACATGAAGAATGAGGGATGGCGAGAAAGAGACTGGGGGAGGGAGGGAGAGGGAGTGGGTATGGAGAGAAAGAGACTGGGGGGGAGGGAGAGGGAGTGGGTATGGAGAGAGCAATGGAAACACAGAGAATGGGTATGTTCAATTAAAGTGACTGTTTCTGAATGTTTTTAAGTTAATTCCCTGTGAATGAAAGCGGTACAGCTGAATCATTGAGAAAGTGATTCCTTCTAAAACTTCTTGTGACTCTCAAACCCGGATCCGTGAGCGTAATCATCGCCTGACACGAATTAGACAGCTGAATCATTGAGAAAGTGATTCCTTTTAATAAGAAAAGGAGAGTACTTCAACAGTATATATTTAATTTGGTTTTGTACAGAGATTGTCAATGTTTATATTTAGTAGCTACATGTTAATAAAGCTCTTTATTTTAATCTGTTTTAATTATTAAATGTCCTCTTTGTTTATCCACTTCATTGACTAGAGCTGTGAATTAATGGCTTCCACAAGTTATGGCTCGATGGAGAACAGCATTTTAGATAAGACACCTAATTCTCCTAACATTGTCCTAATTCTCCTAACCTGCTATGTTAATTCTCCTAACCAAGCCAATTGTTGTTGTTTTTTTTTTTTTGGGGGGGGGGGGGGGGTTATAGGCCACCCAATCAGAATGCATTCTATGAAAGACTTGAAATTGTGTTGTCAAACTGTAATGATTCCCTGTTGAAGGAAATCATTTTGTTAGTGGATTTCAATACTGATGTCTGCAAAAAGAATAGCCCACAATGTATTTCTACACTTTTGTAGATCACTTGCTCTGACCCAAATGATAAAAGATCCCACCAGGATATGTGAAACGGTGGAAAGTACGATTGACTTAATATCGGTGTCTGATCTAAAATATCGCAGAGTGGAGTATTATAAAATATGGAATCATTTTATTACATTTTGCACAAGCAGGATTTTTAAAGATATATCGGAAGTCGGAAGTTTACATACACTTACGTTGGAGTCATTAAAACTCGTTTTTCAACCACTTCACAAATTTATTTTTAACAAACTATAGTTTTGGCAAGTCGGTTAGGACATCTACTTTGTGCATGACACAAGTAATTTGTCCAACAAATGTTACAGACAGATTATTTCACTTATAATTCACTGTATCACAATTCCAGTGGGTCAGAAGTTTATACACTAAGTTGACTGTGCCTTCAAACAGCTTGGAAAATTCCAGAAAATGATGTCATGGATTTAGAAGCTTCTGAAAGGCTGATTGACATGATTTGAGTCAATTGGAGGTGTACCTGTGGATGTATTTCAAGGCATACCTTCAAACTCAGTGCCACTTTGCTTGACATCGTGGGAAGCTACGCGAAACGTTTGAGCCAAGTTAAACAATTTAAAAGCAATTCTACCAAATACTAATTGAGTGTATGTAAACTTCTGATCCACTGGGAATGGTATGAAAGAAATAAAAGCTGAAATAAATCATTCTCTCTACTATTATTCTGACATTTCACATTCTTAAAATAAAGTAGTGATCGTAACTGACCTAAGACAGGGGATTTTTACTAGGATTAAATGTCAGGAATTGTGAAAAACTGAGTTTAAATGCATTTGGCTAAGGTGTATGTAAACTTCCGACTTCAACTGTCAGTGTCACAAAACCGTTAGAAACAGAGGACTCAAAAAATACTGTGTTGAAAAGTTTAGGGAGGAAGTGGGTAAAATTGACTGGTCACCTGTGCTAGATAGTGTAGGGGTAGACAGTGCCTGGGAAGTCTTTAATGTAGATTCCCTGATGTGGTGAATGTGATGGCTCCAATTAGAATGGTCACCTGTGCTAGATAGTGTAGGGGTAGACAGTGCCTGGGAAGTCTTTAAATGTAGATTCCTTGGATGTGGTGAATGTGATGGCTCCCATTAGACTGGTCACCTGTGCTAGATAGTGTAGGGGTAGACAGTGCCTGGGAAGACTTTAAATGTAGATTCCCTGATGTGGTGAATGTGATGGCTCCAATTAGAATGGTCACCTGTGCTAGATAGTGTAGGGGTAGACAGTGCCTGGGAAGACTTTAAATGTAGATTCCTTGATGTGGTGAATATGATGGCTCCCATTAGACTGGTCACCTGTGCTAGATAGTGTAGGGGTAGACAGTGCCTGGGAAGACTTTAAATGTAGATTCCCTGATGTGGTGAATGTGATGGCTCCCATTAGACTGGTCACCTGTGCTAGATAGTGTAGGGGTAGACAGTGCCTGGGAAGACTTTAAATGTAGATTCCCTGATGTGGTGAATGTGATGGCTCCCATTAGACTGGTCACCTGTGCTAGATAGTGTAGGGGTAGACAGTGCCTGGGAAGACTTTAAATGTAGATTCCTTGATGTGGTGAATATGATGGCTCCCATTAGACTGGTCACCTGTGCTAGATAGTGTAGGTGTAGACAGTGCCTGGGAAGTCTTTAAATGTAGATTCCCTGATGTGGTGAATGTGATGGCTCCCATTAGACTGGTCACCTGTGCTAGATAGTGTAGGGGTAGACAGTGCCTGGGAAGTCTTTAAATGTAGATTCCTTGATGTGGTGAATGTGATGGCTCCCATTAGACTGGCCAGGGTAAAGCAGAGATCTAGCCCTTGGTTTAATCATGAGATTCTAGAATCTATCCAGGCAAGGAATAAGGCCTTTAAAAAATGTAAGAACTCTCAAGAGCAGCATGATTTTGTCCAATATAAACATCACTGAAATGAAGCACAGAGCAGGATGGATGAAGCACAGAGCAGGATGGATGAAGCACAGAGCAGGATGGATGAAGCACAGAGCAGGATGGATGAAGCACAGAGCAGGATGGATGAAGCTAAGAGGGGTTAATTTGATGAGAAAATAATTGAGAACAAAAATGACCCTAAAAAGCTTTGGAAATCATTTAAGGAACTAGGCTGTAGTAGTACTACCAAAAACAAACTCAACAGTATTGGACTGAACATCAAAGGGGAGATGGTATATGAAAAAGCAGAGGTTGCCAATGAATTCAACTCTTTTTTCTTTTTTTTTTTACTTCTTTTGCCAGCAAGCTGTTTAGCAGGCTGGTTAGCAAGCTGGTTAGCAAGCTGGTTAGCAGGCTGGTTAGCAAGCTGGTTAGCAGGCTGGTTAGCAAGCTGGTTAGCAGGCTGGTTAGCAGGCTGGTTAGCAAGCTGGTTAGCAGGCTGTTTAGCAAGCTGGTTAGCAGCTGGTTAGCAGGCTGGTTAGCAAGCTGGTTAGCAAGCTGGTTAGCAGGCTGGTTAGCAAGCTGGTTAGCAGCTGGTTAGCAGGCTGGTTAGCAAGCTGGTTAGCAAGCTGGTTAGCAGGCTGGTTAGCAAGCTGGTTAGCAAGCTGGTTAGCAGGCTGGTTAGCAGGCTGGTTAGCAAGCTGGTTAGCAAGCTGGTTAGCAGGCTGGTTAGCAGGCTGGTTAGCAAGCTGGTTAGCAGGCTGGTTAGCAGGCTGGTTAGCAGGCTGGTTAGCAAGCTGGTTAGCAGCTGGTTAACAGGCTGGTTAGCAAGCTGGTTAGCAAGCTGGTTAGCAGGCTGGTTAGCAAGCTGGTTAGCCAGCTGCCCACCAGTTCTGGTTTGTACGGAGGCAACCAAGTCAAGAAGTATTATGTAGAGTTAGGGGTTCAGCCAAACTCTTTATCTTTTGCAAAGGAAGCAACATCCAAAAGAGTCAGTACGCTGGCAGAGTTTAAATGCTCCAAAGCCACAGGCCTGGATAATATTCCTGCAAGGTTTCTAATAGATTCTGCTGAGCAAATTGATCCTTGTATTACGCATATCGTTAATCTCTCTCTCTTGAACAAGGTACCTTTCCCATGGACATGAAACAAGCTAAAGTTATACCTCTGTAAAAGAAGGGGATAAAGTCTGACCCTGGGAAATATAGATCTGTATCTATCCTCTGTATAAGAAAAAAAACCTGCTACATTGATTCTCCTAACCTGCTACGTTAATTATCCTAACCTGCTATGTTAATTATCCTAACCTGCTATGTTAATTATCCTAACCTGCTATGTTAATTATCATAACCTGCTACGTTAATTATCCTAACCTGCTATGTTAATTATCCTAACCTGCTACGTTAATTATCCTAACCTGCTACGTTAATTATCCTAACCTGCTATGTTAATTATCCTAACCTGCTATGTTAATTATCCTAACCTGCTATGTTAATTATCCTAACCTGCTACATTGATTCTCCTAACCTGCTACGTTAATTATCCTAACCTGCTACGTTAATTATCCTAACCTGCTACGTTAATTATCCTAACCTGCTACGTTAATTATCCTAACCTGCTACGTTAATTATCCTAACCTGCTACGTTAATTATCCTAACCTGCTATGTTAATTATCCTAACCTGCTACGTTAATTATCCTAACCTGCTATGTTAATTATCCTAACCTGCTATGTTAATTATCCTAACCTGCTACGTTAATTATCCTAACCTGCTATGTTAATTATCCTAACCTGCTATGTTAATTATCCTAACCTACTATGTTAATTATCATAACCTGCTACGTTAATTATCCTAACCTGCTATGTTAATTATCATAACCTGCTATGTTAATTATCCTGACCTGCTACGTTAATTATCCTAACCTGCTATGTTAATTATCATAACCTGCTATGTTAAATATCCTAACCTGCTACGTTAATTATCCTAACCTGCTACGTTAATTATCCTGACCTACTATGTTAATTATCCTAACCTGCTATGTTAATTATCCTGACCTACTATGTTAATTATCCTAACCTGCTATGTTAATTATCCTAACCTGCTATGTTAATTATCCTAACCTGCTATGTTAATTATCCTAACCTGCTATGTTAATTATCCTAACCTGCTAAGAATAACAGAACAGAATATATATAACTACGTTAAAGGATATTATATTCTGCTAATATCCCTCACAAGAAAATCTCAGGAAAATAACTATGATTTACTGCCCTGCTTTGACTCTGTCTCGGAGTGTAGAAGGCTAACAATATTAATATGCCAGTAAAAGTTGAAGCATGTCATATCGTTATGGGGGGATGTGGACCATGGAAAAGGTGAGGAGCTGATAAAACCCAGAACTCTGCACACTACACACAGGGACATGTCCTGGATCATTTTCCATTGTGTGTGTGTGTGTGTGTGTGTTCGTGTGACGGTGTGTGAAGGATGCTAGCCTCAGTGAACTCTACACAAAGACCGTTCATTTCCAGCAATTTAGGGAACTGTCTCCTCGACGATAAGCAGTTATCTGTGGCAAGAAATAGTACCTGATGGGTAATTGTCTAGAAAAGACACATCCTGTCTAACCCTTGGGACCTCAAAACAAACAATAACAAACAGCTGGGGATGAAAAAAATGATTAATGTCACTGACGTCTCTCGCTGAAGATGTTTTAAATGAAAACAACATGTTTTAAATGAAAACAACATGTTTTAAATGAAAACAACATGTTTTAAATGAAAACAACAGGTTTTAAATGAAAACGACATGTTTTAAATGAAAACAACAGGTTATAAATGTAAACAACTGTTTTTCAAAATGAAATCAATAGGTTTCTAAATGAATCAACAGGTTTAAAATGAATCAACATGTTTTAAATGAATCAACATGTTTTAAATGAATCAGGTTTTTAAATTAAAACAAAAGGTTTTAAATGAATCAACAGGTTTTAAATGAATCAACAGGTTTTAAAGTAAACAACAGGTTTGAAGTGAAACAGCAGCCTATAAATCTATCAACAGGTTTCAAATGAAAACAACATGGTTTAAATTAAATAACAGGTTTAAATGAGAACAACAGGTTTTAAATTAAATAACAGGTTTAAATGAGAACAACAGGTTTTAAATTAAATAACAGGTTTAAAATGAGAACAACAGGTTTGAAGTGAAACAACAGGTTTGAAGTGAAACAACAGGTTTGAAGTGAAACAACAGGTTTGAAGTGAAACAACAGGTTTGAAGTGAAACAACAGGTTTGAAGTGAAACAACAGGTTTGAAGTGAAACAACAGGTTTGAAGTGAAACAACAGGTTTGAAGTGAAACAACAGGTTTGAAGTGAATCAACAGGTTTGAAGTGAAACAACAGGTTTGAAGTGAAACAACAGGTTTGAAGTGAAACAACAGGTTTTAGGTTTTTAATGATTTAATTTATAAAAAAAGAGGACGCCATTCCTTGACTGTGTTAAAGCACAGTGTGTTTTGGTTATGCGTTGTCTCCTCACTGCCACCCTCTCTGAAAGATGAGCTGGCAGCAGGTATTGAAGTGAGTACCAAATGGCAACCTATTCCCTATATAGTACACTACTTTAGACCAGAGCCCTAGGGAAACCTATTCCCTATATAGTGCACTACTTCTGACCAAGGCACATAGGGTGTAAATCAACATGTACTGCAGTAGTGCGAAATGCAGTAAATAGGGTTCTATTTGGTGTGTGAAGTGGCTAAGCAGGGCCCGGTGAGGCTGCCCAACGCATTGCCTGTTCTGAAGCACCTGGGACAGTAGTCTCACTCTGTTGTGTTATCTCAGGCCAGCAAGCGTGTGTGTGTGTGCGTGTGTGTGTGTGTGTGTGTGTGTGTGTGTGTGTGTGTGTGTGTGTGTGTGTGTGTGTGTGTGTGTGTGTGTGTGTGTGTGTGTGTGTGTGTGTGTGTGTGAGAAAGAGAGAGAGAGAGAGAGAGAATGTGTGTGGAGGGAGGTGGCACGCTAACGAAACGTTGGGGTCATGGAACAGCTTGAGAGGGGTGACCCACTTCGGCCCTACTCTCTGCCAACCAAAACCTACAGGAGCAGAAAACTGGTCTGGGCCTGTATAGTCCGACCGCATGCAGGAGCAGCCTACACTAACCCCCTACTGTAGACAGAGACAGCAGTCTACACCCCCCCCCCACCCTACTGTAGACAGAGACAGCAGTCTACACCCCCCCCCCCCCTACTGTAGACAGAGACAGCAGTCTACACCCCCCCACCCTACTGTAGACAGAGACAGCAGCCAGCCATACACACACACACACTGACTAGAGTACAGGAAGGTACTGTCAGACCGATAGAGTACAGGAAGGAACTGTCAGACAGCTAGAGTACAGGAAGGGACTGTCAGACAGATAGAGTACAGGAAGGAACTGTCAGACAGATAGAGTACAGGAAGGAACTGTCAGACAGCTAGAGTACAGGAAGGAACTGTCAGACCGATAGAGTACAGGAAGGTACTGTCAGACCGATAGAGTACAGGAAGGAACTGTCAGACAGCTAGAGTACAGGAAGGAACTGTCAGACCGATAGAGTACAGGAAGGAACTGTCAGACAGATAGAGTACAGGAAGGAACTGTCAGACTGATAGAGTACAGGAAGGAACTGTCAGACAGATAGAGTACAGGAAGGAACTGTAGAGTACAGGAAGGAACTGTCAGACCGATAGAGTACAGGAAGGAACTTTAGAGTACAGGAAGGAACTGTCAGACCGATAGAGTACAGGAAGGAACTGTAGAGTACAGGAAGGAACTGTCAGACCGATAGAGTACAGGAAGGAACTGTAGAGTACAGGAAGGAACTGTCAGACCGATAGAGTACAGGAAGGAACTGTCAGACAGATAGAGTACAGGAGGGAACTGTAGAGTACAGGAAGGTACTGTCAGACCGATAGAGTACAGGAAGGAACTGTAGAGTACAGGAAGGAACTGTCAGACCGATAGAGTACAGGAAGGAACTGTAGAGTACAGGAAGGAACTGTCAGACCGATAAGAGTACAGGAAGGAACTGTCAGACCGATAGAGTACTGGAAGGAACTGTCAGACAGCTAGAGTACAGGAAGGAACTGTCAGACCGATAGAGTACTGGAAGGAACTGTCAGACCGATAGAGTACTGGAAGGAACTGTCAGACCAATAGAGTACAGGAAGGAACTGTCAGACAGCTAGAGTACAGGAAGGAACTGTCAGACCGATAGAGTACAGGAAGGTACTGTCAGACCGATAGAGTACAGGAAGGAACTGTCAGACTGATAGAGTACAGGAAGGAACTGTCAGACCGATAGAGTACTGGAAGGAACTGTCAGACAGATAGAGTACAGGAAGGAACTGTAGAGTACAGGAAGGAACTGTCAGACCGATAGAGTACAGGAAGGAACTGTAGAGTACAGGAAGGAACTGTCAGACCGATAGAGTACAGGAAGGAACTGTAGAGTACAGGAAGGACTGTCAGACCGATAAGAGTACAGGAAGGAACTGTCAGACCGATAGAGTACTGGAAGGAACTGTCAGACCAATAGAGTACAGGAAGGAACTGTCAGACCGATAAGAGTACAGGAAGAGACTGTCAGACCGATAAGAGTACAGGAAGGAACTGTCAGACCGATAAGAGTACAGGAAGAGACTGTCAGACCGATAGAGTACAGGAAGGAACTGTCAGGCCGATAGAGTACTGGAAGGAACTGTCAGACCGATAGAGTACTGGAAGGAACTGTCAGACCGATAAGAGTACAGGAAGGAACTGTCAGACCGATAGAGTACTGGAAGGAACTGTCAGACAGCTAGAGTACAGGAAGGAACTGTCAAACCGATAGAGTACTGGAAGGAACTGTCAGACCGATAGAGTACTGGAAGGAACTGTCAGACCAATAGAGTACAGGAAGGAACTGTCAGACCGATAAGAGTACAGGAAGAGACTGTCAGACCGATAAGAGTACAGGAAGGAACTGTCAGACCGATAAGAGTACAGGAAGAGACTGTCAGACCGATAAGAGTACAGGAAGAGACTGTCAGACCGATAAGAGTACAGGAAGGAACTGTCAGACCGATAAGAGTACAGGAAGAGACTGTCAGACCGATAAGAGTACAGGAAGGAACTGTCAGACAGATAAGAGTACAGGAAGAGACTGTCAGACCGATAGAGTACAGGAAGGAACTGTCCGACCGATAGAGTACAGGAAGGAACTGTCAGACCGATAGAGTACAGGAAGGAACTGTCAGACCGATAAGAGTACAGGAAGAGACTGTCAGACCGATAGAGTACAGGAAGGAACTGTCCGACCGATAAGAGTACAGGAAGAGTCTGTCAGACCGATAGAGTACAGGAAGGAACTGTCAGACCGATAGAGTACTGGAAGGAACTGTCAGACCGATAGTTTACAGGAAGGATCTGTCAGACAGATAAGAGCACAGGAAGAGACTGTCAGACCGATAAGAGTACAGGAAGAGACTGTCAGACCGATAGAGTACAGGAAGGAACTGTCAGACAGCTAGAGTACAGGAAGGAACTGTCAGACCGATAGAGTACAGGAAGGTACTGTCAGACCGATAGAGTACAGGAAGGAACTGTCAGACAGCTAGAGTACAGGAAGGAACTGTCAGACCGATAGAGTACAGGAAGGAACTGTCAGACAGATAGAGTACAGGAAGGAACTGTCAGACTGATAGAGTACAGGAAGGAACTGTCAGACAGATAGAGTACAGGAAGGAACTGTTGAGTACAGGAAGGAACTGTCAGACCGATAGAGTACAGGAAGGAACTTTAGAGTACAGGAAGGAACTGTCAGACCGATAGAGTACAGGAAGGAACTGTAGAGTACAGGAAGGACCTGTCAGACCGATAGAGTACAGGAAGGAACTGTAGAGTACAGGAAGGAACTGTCAGACCGATAGAGTACAGGAAGGAACTGTCAGACAGATAGAGTACAGGAGGGAACTGTAGAGTACAGGAAGGTACTGTCAGACCGATAGAGTACAGGAAGGAACTGTAGAGTACAGGAAGGAACTGTCAGACCGATAGAGTACAGGAAGGAACTGTAGAGTACAGGAAGGAACTGTCAGACCGATAAGAGTACAGGAAGGAACTGTCAGACCGATAGAGTACTGGAAGGAACTGTCAGACAGCTAGAGTACAGGAAGGAACTGTCAGACCGATAGAGTACTGGAAGGAACTGTCAGACCGATAGAGTACTGGAAGGAACTGTCAGACCAATAGAGTACAGGAAGGAACTGTCAGACAGCTAGAGTACAGGAAGGAACTGTCAGACCGATAGAGTACAGGAAGGTACTGTCAGACCGATAGAGTACAGGAAGGAACTGTCAGACTGATAGAGTACAGGAAGAGACTGTCAGACCGATAGAGTACTGGAAGGAACTGTCAGACAGATAGAGTACAGGAAGGAACTGTAGAGTACAGGAAGGAACTGTCAGACCGATAGAGTACAGGAAGGAACTGTAGAGTACAGGAAGGAACTGTCAGACCGATAGAGTACAGGAAGGAACTGTAGAGTACAGGAAGGACTGTCAGACCGATAAGAGTACAGGAAGGAACTGTCAGACCGATAGAGTACTGGAAGGAACTGTCAGACCAATAGAGTACAGGAAGGAACTGTCAGACCGATAAGAGTACAGGAAGAGACTGTCAGACCGATAAGAGTACAGGAAGGAACTGTCAGACCGATAAGAGTACAGGAAGAGACTGTCAGACCGATAGAGTACAGGAAGGAACTGTCAGGCCGATAGAGTACTGGAAGGAACTGTCAGACCGATAGAGTACTGGAAGGAACTGTCAGACCGATAAGAGTACAGGAAGGAACTGTCAGACCGATAGAGTACTGGAAGGAACTGTCAGACAGCTAGAGTACAGGAAGGAACTGTCAAACCGATAGAGTACTGGAAGGAACTGTCAGACCGATAGAGTACTGGAAGGAACTGTCAGACCAATAGAGTACAGGAAGGAACTGTCAGACCGATAAGAGTACAGGAAGAGACTGTCAGACCGATAAGAGTACAGGAAGGAACTGTCAGACCGATAAGAGTACAGGAAGAGACTGTCAGACCGATAAGAGTACAGGAAGAGACTGTCAGACCGATAAGAGTACAGGAAGGAACTGTCAGACCGATAAGAGTACAGGAAGAGACTGTCAGACCGATAAGAGTACAGGAAGGAACTGTCAGACAGATAAGAGTACAGGAAGAGACTGTCAGACCGATAGAGTACAGGAAGGAACTGTCCGACCGATAGAGTACAGGAAGGAACTGTCAGACCGATAGAGTACAGGAAGGAACTGTCAGACCGATAAGAGTACAGGAAGAGACTGTCAGACCGATAGAGTACAGGAAGGAACTGTCCGACCGATAAGAGTACAGGAAGAGTCTGTCAGACCGATAGAGTACAGGAAGGAACTGTCAGACCGATAGAGTACTGGAAGGAACTGTCAGACCGATAGTTTACAGGAAGGATCTGTCAGACAGATAAGAGTACAGGAAGAGACTGTCAGACCGATAAGAGTACAGGAAGAGACTGTCAGACCGATAGAGTACAGGAAGGAACTGTCAGACCGATAGAGTACAGGAAGGAACTGTCAGACCGATAAGAGTACAGGAAGAGACTGTCAGACCGATAGAGTACAGGAAGGAACTGTCCGACCGATAAGAGTACAGGGAGGAACTGTCAGACCGATAAGAGTACAGGAAGGAACTGTCAGACCGATAAGAGTACAGGAAGGAACTGTCAGACCGATAAGAGTACAGGAAGGAACTGTCAGACCGATAAGAGTACAGGAAGAGACTGTCAGACCGATAGAGTACAGGAAGGAACTGTCAGACCGATAGAGTACAGGAAGGAACTGTCAGACCGATAGAGTACAGAGAGTATTGAGACTGTTTGTTTTTTTGCAGGTACTATTTAATGAAGCTGCCAGTTGAGGACTTGTGAGGATTCTGTTTCTCAAACTATACACTCTAATGTACTTGTCCTCTTGCTCAGTTGTGCACCGGGGCCTCCCACTCCTCTTTCTATTCTGGTTAGAGCCCGTTTGCGCTGTTCTGTGAAGGGAGTAGTACACAGCATTGTACGAGATCTTCAGTTTAATGGCAATTTCTCGCGTGGAATAGCCTTCATCTCTCAGAACAAGAATAGACTGACGAGTTTCAGAAGAAAGGTCTTTGTTTCTGGCCATTTTGAGCCTGTAATCGAACCCACAAATGCTGATGCTCCAGATACTCAACTAGTCTAAAGTAGGCCAGTTGTGTTGCTTCTTTAATCAGGACAACGGTTCTCAGCTGTGCTAACATAATTGCAAAAGGGTTTTCTAATGATCAATTAAGGGGTAAAGGATAGATAATAGACAGTAGCAGCAGTATGCTGTAGGTAGGGTAAATGATAGATAATAGACAGTAACAGCAGTATACTGTAGGTAGGGGTAAAGGATAGATAGACAGTAACAGCAGTATACTGTAGGTAGGGGTAAAGGATAGATAATAGACAGTAACAGCAGTATACTGTAGGTAGGGGTAAAGGATAGGTAATAGACAGTAACAGCAGTATATTGTAGGTAGGGGTAAAGGATAGATAATAGACAGTAGCAGCAGTATACTGTAGGTAGGGGTAAAGGATAGATAATAGACAGTAACAGCAGTATACTGTAGGTAGGGGTAAAGGATAGATAATAGACAGTAACAGCAGTATACTGTAGGTAGGGGTAAAGGATAGATAATAGACAGTAACAGCAGTATACTGTAGGTAGGGGTAAAGGATAGATAATAGACAGTAACAGCAGTATACTGTAGGTAGGGGTAAAGGATAGATAATAGACAGTAACAGCAGTATACTGTAGGTAGGGGTAAAGGATAGATAATAGACAGTAACAGCAGTATGCTGTAGGTAGGGGTAAATGATAGATAATAGACAGCAGTATACTGTAGGTAGGGGTAAAGGATAGACAGTAGCAGCAGTATACTGTAGGTAGGGGTACAGGATATGTGATGAATCAAAATATTCCAATGTGTGTAGCTATTGGTTAACTATTTTACATCTTATACAGCAGTCTTGTGGCTTAGATGGGTTGAGGTGCTCATGGGAATCTGATGCCTTAACAATGTAACAATGCCTAACCGTTAGCCCATGCTTCGTCCATTGTCTGGGTGGACAATCCCTCCCTCCCACACCGCCACCCTGCCGGCCCGCCAGTCCCAGGGTATCAACAATGGGGGGAACAGGAAGCAGAAACAGACCCACTTCCTGAACAGCGTTCTACATTTAGACGTGTAAAATGTATCATTTTTAATTCAATTAAATGTACTCTCTTTGAATGGACTCTCTTTGTATGGACTCTTTGAATGGACTCTCTTTGAATGGACTCTCTTTGTATGGACTCTCTTTGAATGGACTCTCTTTGTATGGACTCTGTTTGGACTCTCTTTGTATGGACTCTCTTTGAATGGACTCTCTTTGTATGGACTCTGTATGGACTCTCTTTGTATAGACTCTCTTTGTATGGACTCTCTTTGTATGGACTCTCTTTGTATGGACTCTCTTTGCATGGACTCTCTTTGTATGGACTCTCTTTGCATGGACTCTCTTTGCATGGACTCTCTTTGCATGGACTCTCTTTGTATGGACTCTCTTTGCATGGACTCTGTATGGACTCTCTTTGCATGGACTCTCTTTGCATGGACTCTCTTTGTATGGACTCTCTTTGCATGGACTCTCTTTGAATGGACTCTCTTTGTATGGACTCTCTTTGTATGGACTCTCTTTGAATGGACTCTCTTTGTATGGACTCTCTTTGTATGGACTCTCTTTGGACTCTCTTTGCATGGACTCTCTTTGAATGGACTCTCTTTGTATGGACTCTCTTTGAATGGACTCTCTTTGTATGGACTCTCTTTGGACTCTCTTTGTATGGACTCTCTTTGCATGGACTCTGTATGGACTCTCTTTGCATGGACTCTCTTTGCATGGACTCTCTTTGTATGGACTCTCTTTGCATGGACTCTCTTTGAATGGACTCTCTTTGTATGGACTCTCTTTGAATGGACTCTCTTTGTATGGACTCTCTTTGTATGGACTCTCTTTGGACTCTCTTTGCATGGACTCTCTTTGAATGGACTCTCTTTGTATGGACTCTCTTTGAATGGACTCTCTTTGTATGGACTCTCTTTGAATGGACTCTCTTTGAATGGACTCTCTTTGAATGGACTCTCTTTGTATGGACTCTCTTTGCATGGACTTATGAGTCCACGTAAGTCAAAGAGAGTCCCTGCTTTGTAAAATGTTTGAATCTTGGTCTAAATACAGTACTCAAATGCAGTCCAGCAGTTTTATTTGTAGGTCCTTAATTCCCTCAGCCTGTGAGTGTTTGTGTAGCTGGGGCTGTTATGTCAGCATCCCTAGGGAAGGACAGGCCTCTCAGCACTACAGCTGGCAGGAAACAAGACAACTTCTATGTTACGCTGTGCATTGTTTAACACGTCCCAAAATGGCACCCTTATGCCCTACATCGTGCACTACTTTTAACCAGCGCCTTATGGGCAGTGATCGAAATTAGTGCACTACGTAGGGAATAGGGTGCCATTTGGGACGTATTCAACAATGCACAGCGTACTTCGCTCTAGTCTGGCCGGGCCTGCTTACCCTGGCACAATGTGATGTAGAAATGCTGTGTGTGTGTGTGTGTGTGTGTGTGTGTGCGTGCGTGCGTGCGTGCGTGCGTGCGTGCGTGTCTGAATATTATTAAGGGATGCATCATCAGCCAGTTCAACAAGGTGAGGATACAGGAAACAGTGTGAAGACGGGTCTCAGAACAACAAGGTGAGGATACAGGAAACAGTGTAAAGACGGGTCTCAGAACAACAAGGTGAGGATACAGAAAACAGTGTAAAAGACAGGTCTCAGAACAAGGTTGACTATGAGATTTACGCTATTTCACAGACACGGCTTCCCTGGCTCAGTGGTGGGAGTTGGCCAGTGCTCTTTGGGATAGGCGTCCAGCTAGCGCCCGGGCTCGACAACATGCGGTGAAATTGCAGAACGCGAAATTCAAAATACAAAATTCGTAATATTAAACATTCATGAAAATACAGTTAAAAGCTTAATTTCTTGTTAATCCAGCCGCTTTGTCAGATTTCAAAAAGGCTTTACGGTGAAAGCACAACATGCGATTATCTGAGGACAGCACATAAAAGCATTACATACATCTTCCAACCAAGCAGAGGAGTCACTTAAGTCAGAAATGGCGATAAAATAAATCACTTACCTTTGAAGATCTTCCTCTGTTTGCAATCCCAAGGGTCCCAGCTACATAACAAATGGTCCTTTTGTTCCATAAACTCCTTCTTTCCCCAAAAAAGTCGGCGCGCTTGAATCAGTAATCCACCGATTTCCCTCGTTCAAAATGCAGACAAATTAGTCCCGAAAGTTACCAATAAACTTCGTCCAAACAAGTCAAACAATGTTTCTAATCAATTCTCAGGTACCCTAATATGTAAATAAACGATTAAATTTAAGACGGAGTATAGTATGCTCATTACCGGAGATTAATAACGAAGTGCGCGCCCTCATCCACGCACGCCACAACACTACAGCCATAATGGGAGCCACCTAGAAAAACTACAATTTCTGGCTAATTTCTCCAAAAACCAGCCTGAAACTCTGTCTAAAGACTGTCAACATCTAGTGGAAGCCATAGGAACTGCAATCTGGGAGGGATTCCTTTGAATTTCCCATAAACAAGGATTTGGACGGGCAGACAAAAAAAAAAAAAAAAATCCTAATGGATTCTCTGTTATATGGATTTTCGCCTGCCATATCAGTTCTGTTATACTTACAGACATTATTGTAAACGTTTTAGAAACGTCAGAGTGTTTTCTATACAATACTACAAACGATATGCATATCCAAGTTTCTGGGCCTGAGTAACAGGCAGTTACTTTGGGCACGTCAGTCATCCGAAATATTGAATACTGCCATCGGCCCTCAAGATTGAACCTGCCAGTACAATGACATTCTAGACGATTCTATGCTTCCAACTTTGTGGCAACAGTTTGGGGAAGAGATTGAGGAAGGCCCTTTCCTGTTTCAGCAGGACAATGCCCCCGTAAAGTCATTACAGAAATGGTTTGTCGAGATCGGTGTGGAAGAACTTGACTGGCCTGCACAGAGCCCTGACCTCAACCCCATCAAACACCTTTGGGATGAATTGGAACGCTGACTGCTAGCCAGGCCTAATCGCCCAACAACAGTGCCGAAACTCACTAATGCCCGTGTTTGAATGGAAGCAAGTCCCTGCAGCAATGTTCCAACATCTAGTGGAAAGCCTTCCCAGACGAGTGGAGGCTGTTATAACAGCAATGTTCCAACATCTAGTGGAAAGCCTTCCCAGACGAGTGGAGGCTGTTATAACAGCAATGTTCCAACATCTAGTGGAAAGCCTTCCCAGACGAGTGGAGGCTGTTATAACAGCAATGTTCCAACATCTAGTGGAAAGCCTTCCTAGACGAGTGGAGGCTGTTATAACAGCAATGTTCCAACATCTAGTGGAAAGCCTTCCCAGAAGAGTGGAGGCTGTTATAGCAGTGAAGAGGGGGCCAATTCCATATTAATAATGCCCATAAGTTTGTGTGTGTGGTGATTCGAACTAGTTCTCTAGGTGTGGGATCTGAGAGGTGTTACAAAGTGTTTGTGTAAGAGAGAGACACCACTGATCACACCCCAGGGGACACGTATGGGCGAGCGTCGACGCTTCCCCTAACAACAGGTCAGATTAGGAACAGTGCAACGTGTACTTGGAAGATATGGGAACCAAACTCACCCTGCCAATGGGAAGGGGGAGGATTTAGGGAGACACTCCATTGTTCTACGGGACAGTGGGTGTGTGTGTGTGTGTGTGTGTGTGTAAAGACACTCACAGAGGTAAAGACAATCATACACACCACAATGCCATCCCTCCCTCCCTCCCTCCCTCCCTCCCTCCCTCCCTCCCTCCATCCATCCATCCGTACCACCATCCATCCAGACCACCATTCATTGCCTCTCTCTAGAGGTTACCAGTGAAAGGGAGATTCAACACCTTTCCTTTTCCACAACTCTCTACCCCCTGACCACTTTAGAACGAAATTAACCCATTGCAATACAGACACACACACTTACAGTTTAAATATAGCAGTCATAAACTCTGGCAGCGCTGGTTGGCAGGGCTGAAGACTGTAGCTTATCATGGTTAAGTTAGATCCATTAAGAGTTAACTCCATTAGGACTGGTCCTCAGGTAATGGAGAGATTTGTCTCTCTCTCTTTCCCTATTAATCACAGGAAGTGCTTTAGAAGTGGAGGTAAAGTGGGGGTTATTACTGAGGTAGTGGATGTAAAGTGTAAAGTGGGGGTTATTATTGGGGTAGTGGGGGTAAAGTGTTAAGTGGGGGTTATTATTGGGGTAGTGGGGGTAAAGTGTAAAGTGGGGGTTATTATTGGGGTAGTGGGAGTAAAGTGTTAAGTGGGGGTTATTATTGAGGTCGTGGAGGTAAAGTGTTAAGTGGGGGTTATTATTGAGGTAGTGGAGGTAAAGTGTAGGTTATTATTGAGGTACTGGAGGTAAAGTGTAAAGTGGGGGTTATTATTGAGGTAGTGAAGAAAAAGTGTAAAGTGGGGGTTGTTATTGAGGTAGTGGAGGTAAAGTGTAAAGTGGTGGTTATTATTGGGGTAGTGGGAGTAAAGTGTTAAGTGGGGGTTATTATTGAGGTCGTGGAGGTAAAGTGTTAAGTGGGGGTTATTATTGGGGTAGTGGGAGTAAAGTGTTAAGTGGGGGTTATTATTGAGGTCGTGGAGGTAAAGTGTTAAGTGGGGGTTATTATTGGGGTAGTGGGAGTAAAGTGTTAAGTGGGGGTTATTATTGAGGTAGTGAAGAAAAAGTGTAAAGTGGTGGTTGTTATTGAGGTAAAGTGTGTGGTACAGAGAGGTTATGGTTGTCATAAAGAATCTCATAGTGATCTGTTAGGGGATGAAATTACAAAAGATGAGTTTAGTTATTTAAAAACACGCCGTGGTGAACTGATTTCTAAACAAAATAAATTACATTTACCAAAAGCATTTCAGAGAAAATATATATATGGGCAGGGCCAGACGTTTCTCTTGATCTGGAAAGCCTACTTGAATGTGTTTCTGACCGTCAACACAGACACTGTATTTATTTAGGCTGCTTGATCTGCAGGACTGTGTGTGTGTGTGTGAATAATGAACATGGGGTGAAGGTGGTTATTGTAGTTTGGGCGGGCGGTACTCTGGCGCTCCGATCCACATCCTGACTGGAAGAGTTGGAGACGACGTTATGTCTCTGACTCAGGAACAATGGAGCCGCCTGTCTGCTGGGAGGATACTGTAATATCTCCTATACACAACACACACAGAGGTAAACACACACACTCAAAGAGCTGAACACACACACTCACAGAGCTGAACACACACACAACACACACACAGGTAAACACACACACTCACAGAGGTAAACATACACACACACACACTCACAGAGGTAAACACACATTTACACAGAGGTGAACACACACACACACACACACACTCACAGAGGTAAACACACACACACACACACACTCACAGATGTAAAGACACACACACACACTCACAGAGGTAAACACACACAGAGGAAGACAATCCCACACACCATAATGCCATCCATCCATCCATCCCTCCCTCCCTCCATCCAGACCACCATTCATTGCCTCTCTCTAGTTACAAGTGAAAGGGAGATTCAACACCTTTCCTTTTCCACAACTCTGTACCCCCTGACCACTTTAGAACGAAATGAGCCCATTGCAACACACACACACACACACACACAGTTTAAATGTAGCAGTCATAAACTAGGAGAGGACCTGGTATTAAAGGAGAGGACCTGGTGTTAAAGGAGAGGACCTGGTATTAGAGGAGAGGACCTGGTATTAAAGGAGAGGACCTGGTATTAAAGGAGAGGACCTGGTATTAAAGGAGAGATGACCTGGTATTAAAGGAGAGAGGACCTGGTTTTAAAGGAGAGAGGACCTGGTATTAAAGGAGAAGACCTGGTATTAAAGGAGAGGACCTGGTATTAAAGGAGAGGACCTGGTATTAAAGGAGAGGACCTGGTATTAAAGGAGAGGACCTGGTATTAAAGGAGAGGACCTGGTATTAAAGGAGAAGACCTGGTATTAAAGGAGAGGAATGGGAATTAAAGGAGAGGACCTGGTATTAAAGGAGAGGACCTGGTATTAAAGGAGAGGACCTGGTATTAAAGGAGAACACCTGGTATTAAAGGGGAGGACCTGGTATTAAAGGAGAGGACCTGGTATTTTAAGGAGAGGACCTGGTATTAAAGGAGAGGACCTGGTATTAAAGGAGAGGACCTGGTATTAAAGGAGAGGACCTGGTATTAAAGTATAGGACCTGGTATTAAAGGAGAGGAATGGGTATTTTTTTTCTGTCAAGTATTTTTCCGTCTTTTTTCTTTGTGCTGGCAGCCGTTTCACCCGACTGGGAAATCTCATTTCCTGTTAGGAAGAGAGCAGACTGTGTCATCTCTTCCCTGACCCATGGCATGAATGGGCCCAGTCCAAAGAAAATACTTTCCCATGACCTACCATAAATGGTAAACAAGTCCTTCATCAATCTGATAATAGTATTATTTCTCAAACTAGTTCTGGTTGGATATCTGGCTCAGTTATGTGACTGTATACATTACTGTATACAGTGGGGCAAAAAAGTATTTAGTCAGCCACCAATTGTGCAAGTTCTCCCACTTAAAAAGATGAGAGAGGCCTGTAATTTTTATCATAGGTACACTTCAACTATGACAGACAAAATGAGAAAACAAATCCAGAAAATCACATTGTAGGATTTTTAATGAATTAATTTGCAAATTATGGTGGAAAATAAGTATTTGGTCACCTACAAACAAGCAAGATTTCTGGCTCTCACAGACCAGTAACTTCTTCTTTAAGAGGCTCCTCTGTCCTCCACTCGTTACCTGTATTAATGACACCTGTTTGAACTTGTTATCAGTATAAAACACACCTGTCCACAACCTCAAACAGTCACACTCCAAACTCCACTATGACCAAGACCAAAGAGCTGTCAAAGGACACCAGAAACAAAATTGTAGACCTGCACCAGGCTGGGAAGACTGAATCTGCAATAGGTAAGCAGCTTGGTTTGAAGAAATCAACTGTGGGAGCAATTATTAGGAAATGGAAGACATACAAGACCACTGATAATCTCCCTCGATCTGGGGTTCCACGCAAGATCTCACCCCGTGGGGTCAAAATGATCACAAGAACGGTGAGCAAAAATCCCAGAACCACACGGGGGGACCTAGTGAATGACCTGCAGAGAGCTGGGACCAAAGTAACAAAGCCTACCATCAGTAACACACTACGCCGCCAGGGACTCAAATCCTGCAGTGCCAGAGGTGTCCCCCTGCTTAAGCCAGTACATGTCCAGGCCCGTCTGAAGTTTGCTAGAGAGCATTTGGATGATCCAGAAGAAGATTGGGAGAATGTCATATGGTCAGATGAAACCAAAATATAACTTTTTGGTTAAAACTCAACTCATCGTGTTTGGAGGACAAAGAATGCTGAGTTGCATCCAAAGAACACCATACCTACTGTGAAGCATGGGGGTGGAAACATCATGCTTTGGGGCTGTTTTTCTGCAAAGGGACCAGGACGACTGATTCGTGTAAAGGAAAGAATGAATGGGGCCATGTATCGTGAGATTTTGAGTGAACACCTCCTTCCATCAGCAAGGGCATTGAAGATGAAACGTGGCTGGGTCTTTCAGCATGACAAGGATCCCAAACACACCGCCCAGGCAACGAAGGAGTGGCTTCGTAAGAAGCATTTCAAGGTCCTGGAGTGGCCTAGCCAGTCTCCAGAACTCAACCCCATAGAAAATCTTTGGAGGGAGTTGAAAGTCCGTGTTGCCCAGCAACAGCCCCAAAACATCACTGCTCTAGAGGAGATCTGCATGGAGGAATGGGTCAAAATACCAGCAACAGTGTGTGAAAACCTTGTGAAGACTTACAGAAAACGTTTGACCTCTGTCATTGCCAACAAAGGGTATATAACAAAGTATTGAGATAAACTTTTGTTATTGACCAAATACTTATTTTCCACCATAATTTGCAAATCAATTCAGAAAAAAATCCTACAATGTGATTTTCTGGATTTTTTTTCTCATTTTGTCTGTCATAGTTGAAGTGTACCTATGATGAAAATTAAAGGCCTCTCTCATATTTTTAAGTGGGAGAACTTGCACAATTGGTGGCTGACTAAATACTTTTTTGCCCCACTGTACATCTGTTGTTGATCCCCAAGGAACACAGGCCATGGACGTCTCCTCTCCATCATCCTCTGTTCTGGGCTGTCTACTTCCGCTCGTTCCCCATTTCGGATCTTTTGTGGTCTGTCGACGTTGTCGTGTGAGGGAAATACAATATCAATGGTTGTGAGACACATTTCATATTTATTATATATTTGTATAACATACAAGCATGTTACAGCAGTAACGTAGAACATGCAATGAGCGGTCGGTCGGTCGGTCATACGCGACGAAGACTGTCACGTTTTGTATCTTCCCATCCAAATCCTTAAATATAATATCTTAATCCATGAAACACATGAACCAGTGAACCTTCACAGACTTTGGAAATGAAAGCATACCAGGTAAATGAAAAGACAGGAAAAATACCCGTTTGAGTTCTCTAATAGAGACTTTTAGTCTTTCTCGCTATTGAATCCAAGTAACAGAAGAGGGAGGCGTCAAAATAACGAGGTTAAACGACCAGATGAGAGCAAACACTCCTCCCTTCGTAATGCTTGCCGACTGGAACACATTTTATTATTATTTATATTTCTGGAGAACGGAGGAGGATGAAAGGAGCAGCTTGTTCTCTTTCTTCATCCCTTCTGTGTTATTCTACATCGGCACTCGGGTTCATTCAAATTTAATTCAGTCATTTTATGACGCGGTCTTCTCTTTCATGATATTTTAAAATATGAAGAAACATTGAAAGTCTCTCACGCACACACAGACAATAAGGGTTCTTTGTTCTTTCATCAGCATCTGAGGAGCAGAAGAGAGCGATGCCTTATCAGGAGTTACCCCAGCGGTAGTCATCAGATTGAGTGCCCAGGGATTTATATACTAAACTTATTTACTAAACTTTGAAAATACAGACCAACATTCTCCAATGGTTTATGTGGTGGGATCACAAGTATGAAAATGGAATAACCAGTAGCCTATATTTGTGTGTGGGTGTATACATATGAGAGACAGCGAGAGAATCACAAATCATTAATGAGGTGCGTGGATATTCAGCACCCTAAAACAAAAGACTCCATTTCCCATGATCCTACAGTCTCAAACAGAACAGTGCCACCACAGGTGCCCAAGTCAATGATGTCCAAGTACAGTATGATGCCAGTGCTTTTGGGCATACGAGTGACAACGATTGGCTGGAGTGTGTATGTTGAGGAGAAGATGACTCCGATCCCCTTTGGTAAGCACCTTCAACACCAATGATAGATTCACACACACACACTAGATGACTGACAGGGGGCACTGTTTCTCCACCATTGTAGAAAATATTTTTGGTTGCTATAGAAATGCCTTTATTGTGATCCCCTTTGTTTTCGTCACGTGTATTCCATTACAGACACCTTAATCCACTCTCAAATGATGTGAACTAAACAAAGTAAAAATATATAATTTTCTTAAAGTATAATTTTTTTTGAAAGTTCTAAAGTTACTGTCCCCACTACAACAACAAAATACTTTAAAACATTGAATTTTCTCCTTGAAAAATGTCATTGAAATACTCCATTCACTCCTATAGTGGACTGCTTCTTCTGGGGAGTACCAATATGGCCGACCAGTGGCTTCAACGCCTCTCATTGGCCATTACATAGCATCAGGAAACCAGGGTTTATATCCATCATTCCACTCCCTTCACCCCTTGATCCAGGACTAGGAGTGGTGGACACCAGTCAGCCTAAACCCCAGGCACGGTTAGCTCTTCTCGGGTCGGTTGCGGTCCAACGCTGCCCTGGGGGTAAACTCCAGCTTCTCTTTGAGACTGAGGACCTGGGTGCTGTCCCGTCCTGCCCCCTCCTCCAGCTTCCTATCCTCCCTCAGCTCCACGATGCTCTTCTCCTCCCCAGGTTTAAGGGTGGTGTCCCCCCTGATGAACCACTCCAGGTGGTACCCCACCGCCCCCACCACGAAGGCCACCGGGAAGGTTATGTAGGGGGCGTAGGTACGCATGGACATCCATAACACTGGCCACATAATGACTGGGGCTGGCTCACTGGGGAGAGAGAGGGAGAGAGAGAGTGAGAGAGAGAGAGAGAGAGAGAGAGAGAGAGAGAGAGGGAGAGAGAGGGAGAGAGAGTGAGAGAGAGTGAGAGAGAGGGAGAGAGAGGGAGAGAGAGGGAGTGAGAGAGAGTGAGAGAGAGAGGGAGAGAGTGAGAGAGTGTGAGAGAGAGTGAGGGAGAGGGAGAGAGAGAGGGAGAGAGAGAGAGAGAGAGTGAGAGAGTGAGAGAGTGAGAGAGAGTGAGAGAGAGTGAGAGAGTGTGAGAGAGAGAGAGGGAGAGAGGGAGAGAGGGAGAGCGGGAGAGCGGGAGAGAGAGGGAGAGAGAGAGTTAGTAGCTGCTGTGGTAATTCAGGTTTACAAAAAGGAAACAAACTGAGGATGCCACGGCAGTTTTAATTTGTTCATTCAAGGATCTAGAAGGCTCAGTGACAGGATGTGTTCAGCCTGGGAGAAAACACAGAGAGGGTTCAACTAAGGACTTGTTAAATACCTGGGTCTTCCCTTCCCTGTAGTAGGAGGAGAGACAGCATGGTACCACAGGTTTTACATATCAACACAAGACTGTTTTGTTGACCTTTTATTGAAACTAAATTACTTTTTGGTGACTGGCACACACACAAAAAGACTTGACATCAAATGAAACTGCACAATAAAACTGGGGCTAGTTATATATGCAAGTTACTTAGCTAGTTAGTAGCCTGTAGATCCAAAGTTGAATTACATTGGATTTGGGGCATCCTAGTGGTTAGAGCGTCAAAACTAGTAACCGAAAGGTTGCAAGATCGAATCCCCCGAGCTGACAAGGTACAAATCTGTCGTTCTGCCCCTGAACAGGCAGTTAACCCAATGTTCCTAGGCCGTCATTGAAAAATAAGAGTTTGCTCTTAACTGACTTGCCTAGTTAAATAAAGGTTAAATATACACATTCAACATCAGGGATAAATGAGCGTTTGGATCAGGACAGTTTCCTCTCACTGACTTCTCACGCGTTTACATGGTTCTGTGCATGATTCAGGTAATACACATTTGAAGACACTTTGAAAATATAATGTCATTATTCTTTCCTGTGGATATATTATCTCACATTCCTTCCTACCTGTGAAAGGACCAAACACGGATGCAACTGCTAAAGTGAGTTAAAATAGAATTATATTAAACATTCTGCCTTGTTTACGCTCAGGACCGTTTACGTAAATTTATGCCCGACATAGAAATTCAAGGTCGGGTATCCAGCCTAGCTAGTTAGCTAACGACTTGACTGAGTCACAACCACAAATAGGCCTCAATAGCTAGTTAATAGTAGCTAGTTACAAAACTTCGGATTACATAGGTAGTTCGTTTTTATATGAGCCGAGTAGTTACATAGATTAACTACATGACAGTAAAACTCGTCATGTCATCCAGAATGCAAAAGGTACTGGAGTCAACCAATGGACCTAGCAAGCTAAAGTTAGCTGTCAACTTCAGCTTGTAAACTACGCTTGTTTCTTTTGAAGCTCACACTTCATTCACTGGTAAAACAGTAACTACTGCGCACATTAAATGACCATGTTCACGTTGTGATTTTTGTAAAAAAAAAAAAAAAAAATACAATGTTCAACAACAGAACTGACTCACCTTCGAAAACGTGGAATGCGCAGTAACTTCCGTATGGCTTGATAACCGCGCCTCCAAATGATTGTGATTGGCTCTACACGGGAACCTCATATCCAATCCTTAGATCGCTATCACTTGTGCGTTCCTTTGAGCTAGGACGTCATTCAGCGGTCATAGTGACAAACAAAAGCATTGGAAAAACTGTAAATGTTTTTTTGCTGAAAGCCTGCAATATGAATATGATACTGATTTTACGGTATTTAGCCTCAACAACAAAACAATTGGGCAATATTTATATGACCCTCGTACAAACAGGCCGATTTTAACCATTTTCTTGACTGCACACATCGTTCATATCTCCCATGCGCATGGCGGGGACAAGTGGTAGTGGTGGTGCGCAGATGTGGGTGGGCTTCTATTTGAATAAACCCATTAAAATATAAATTCATTGTTAATTAACGTAGGCAGGTCCTAAGAAACATTATGACATTCAATTCTTGGACCGACTCTCTTCTCTGTATACATCAATGAGGTCGCTCTTGCTGCTGGTGAGTCTCTGATCCACCTCTATGCAGACGACACCATTCTGTATACTTCTGGCCCTTCTTTGGATACTGTGTTAACAACCCTCCAGGCAAGCTTCAATGCCATACAACTCTCCTTCCGTGGCCTCCAACTGCTCTTAAATACAAGTAAAACTAAATGCATGCTCTTCAACCGATCGCTACCTGCACCTACCCCCCTGTCCAACATCACTACTCTGGACGGCTCTGACTTAGAATACGTGGACAACTACAAATACTTAGGTGTCTGGTTAGACTGTAAACTCTCCTTCCAGACCCATATCAAACATCTCCAATCCAAAGTTAAATCTAGAATTGGCTTCCTATTTCGCAACAAAGCAACCTTCACTCATGCTGCCAAACATACCCTTGTAAAACTGACCATCCTACCAATACTCGACTTTGGCGATGTCATTTACAAAATAGCCTCCAATACCCTACTCAACAAATTGGATGCAGTCTATCACAGTGCAATCCGTTTTGTCACCAAAGCCCCATATACTACCCACCATTGCGACCTGTACACTCTCGTTGGCTGGCCCTCGCTTCATACTCGTCGCCAAACCCACTGGCTCCATGTCATCTACAAGACCCTGCTAGGTAAAGTCCCCCCTTATCTCAGCTCGCTGGTCACCATTGCATCTCCCACCTGTAGCACACGCTCCAGCAGGTATATCTCTCTAGTCACCCCCAAAACCAATTCTTTCTTTGGCTGCCTCTCCTTCCAGTTCTCTGCTGCCAATGACTGGAACGAACTACAAAAATCTCTGAAACTGGAAACACTTATCTCCCTCACTAGCTTTAAGCACCAACTGTCAGAGCAGCTCACAGATTACTGCACCTGTACATAGCCCACCTATAATTTAGCCCAAACAACTACCTCTTTCCCTACTGTATTTTATTTATTTATTTATTTTGCTCCTTTGCACCCCCATTATTTTTATTTCTACTTTGCACATTCTCCCATTGCAAATCTACCATTCCAGTGTTTTACTTGCTATATTGTATTTACTTTGCCACCATGGCCTTTTTGCCTTTACCTCCCTTATCTCACCTCATTTGCTCACATCGTATATAGACTTGTTTATACTGTATTATTGACTGTATGTTTGTTTTACTCCATGTGTAACTCTGTGTCGTTGTATGTGTCGAACTGCTTTGCTTTATCTTGGCCAGGTCGCAGTTGTAAATGAGAACTTGTTCTCAACTTGCCTACCTGGTTAAATAAAGGTGAAATAAAAAAAAATAAAAAAAATGACTAACAAAATAATTGTGAAAAGAATAGCATATTTTTAGTTGAATAAGGCCAATGTTATGGCTCTGTGCATCCAAATGAAATGAAATTGTTCATTAAAACAGACAAGACTCATCTACCCAATAATAGTCAACACAAAGTATTTTATAGTAAAAATAAAATGGAATATAAACAGAAGAAGAAAAAAACATTTTGACAACTTGTCACTGGAACAATGTCAACAACAACAAAAAGTTGTTTCAAAACAGAGCCCAATCCAATGCTTATATTTGTGTCATCCATGTTTCATCTCTTTCCTATCCTCACTCCACTTTGTTAGGGAGCAGGCATAGGGTCTTACCGTCATCATCATAATAATTTAAAAAAGAATAGCAATCCTATTTTCAAAAGCATGTGTCCCGCTTCATATTTCATAACCTTCGCAGGGGTTTGGAGTTGCCTATATACGCGCTTCATATTCCATAACCTTCGCAGGGGTTTGGAGTTGCCTATATACGCGCTTCATATTCCATAACCTTCGCAGGGGTTTGGAGTTGCCTATATACGCGCTTCATATTTCATAACCTTCGCAGGGGTTTGGAGTTGCCTATATACGCGCTTCATATTTCATAACCTTCGCAGGGGTTTGGAGTTGCCTATATACGCGATGAAGCAAAAAATATGCCTATACTTGATTTAGGCTACATTATAGCATGCTGACTGTTTCTGAGCAGAGCTAGATGAGCAAACGAATAGATTAGCTTCCATCACCTCCACGTATTAGCCCGGACAGAAAACTAAGGCCTATACAGAGATTCCGTCGAAACAAAATCACATTGATTGTCAGACCAGTCAAGTGTTTTTGTCGGGGGCCTCGGTTACTAAGTGACTGAAGAGCAAAAATAAATGACCCTTGTTAAAACTACACAACATGGCAACGTGTAATTAATGAGCCGACTAGACAAGATGATCATGAGCAGCACTCACCTCAAGTTAGCTAACATTTCCACAGCCTTTTTTTTAAATTGTAGCCTAAACTAAAAATCTGACATGTATTGATTTATCAAAAGGAGCCCCCCCCCACCCCCAGCAAAAATATAAAATAAAATGATCTATACTGAGCAAAAATAAAACAACATGCCACATAAGATTTTACAGAGTCACAGCTCATATAAGGAAATCAGTCAATTGAAATGAATTCATTAGGTCCTGATCTATGGATTTTACATGACTGGGAATACAAATATGCATCTGTTGGTCACAGAAGGGGCGTGGATCAGAAAACCAGTCAGTATCTGATGTGACCACCATTCACCTCATGCAGCGAACCATCTCCTTAGCATAGAGTTGATCAGGCTGTTGATTGTGACCTGTGGAACCACTCTTCTTCAATGGCTGTGCGAAGTTGCAGGATATTGGCGGGAACTGGAACACGCTGTTGTACATGTCGAGCCAGAGCATCCCAAACATGCTCAACGGGTGACATGTCTGGTGAGTATGCAGGCCAAGGAAGAACTGGGACATTTTCAGCTTCCAGAAGAAAGAGAAATTAACATTAAATTCTCTGGCAACAGTTCTGGTGGACATTCCTGCAGTCAGCATGCCAAATGCATGACACCTCAAAACTTGAGACATCTGTAGCATTGATTTGTAACCGAACTGCACACTAGATTGCCTTTTGACCCCAGCACAAGGTGCACCTGTGTAATGATCATGCTGTTTAATCCGCTTCTTGATATGCCACACCTGTCAGGTGGATGGATTATCTTGGCAAAGGAGAAATGCTCACTAACAGGGATGAAAACACATTTGTGCACAACGTTTTAGAGAAAAAGCATTTTGTTAGTATAGAACATTTCTGGGATCTTTTATTTCAGCACATGAAACATGGGACCAAAACGTTACTTTTTGCGTTTTATATATTTGATCAGTGTAGTTGACCACACGCGGGCGGATAGGCTATCGCTTCAGATTTATTACAGAAAGACTGAATGACATTTGATACATGCCTTCAATTGCATTAGCCTACTTTATTCCAATATTTGGGTCATTCAGAAAACAGTGCATGCTTAGTGGTGGGATATGCAAAAAATAAATAAAAAAATGGGCAAAGTGTCCTTGCAAAGTTTGGAACTGGCAGGAGGATGGTTCATGGGCGCTGCCTAGCAACCATCAATAGTTTGAGCGCATAGTGAGTGCCGTGGCATTATGGCTACGTTTCATACCAAGCCGTAGGAGGAAAGAGGAAAAAAAGTAGAAATACGAAAGGGATTTCATTAAATGGCGCCTTAGCTCCAAAGGGATTTCATTAAATGGCGCCTTAGCGCCAAAGGGATTTCATTAAATGGCGCCTTAGCGCCAAAGGGATTTCATTAAATGGTGCCTTAGCTCCAATGGGATTTCATTAAAAAAAAAAAAAAAATTGCATTTCAAGTTTTGAAAACTTTATTAGAATACAATTTCAAGTTATGGCAGTAAACAATACATTTAATTTAAAAAAAATTATAATTCAAAGACAGATTGGTCCTGAACTATCCAATGGCTGAAATATAACTGTGCGTCAATGTGCAACGGTGATCATCAACAGTCATAACCATCACAGCTACCAGCAGATACGGTAGTGATTTGGAGTAAAGCTATGTTGTCAAAATTATTAAAAAATTGGCTCTGGCGCATTATTCGAGTGTACCGAGTGTCATACATGCAATGTAACTGATACCCAGCTATACTTTGAGCCGGTTTCCTAGACCAAGATTAAGAGTTCGCCCTGGACTAAAAAGCATTGGCAATTGGGAATCTGTACTGAAAATGCTTTGTAGTCCAGGATGAGGCTTAATCTTGGTTCAGGAAACTGGCCCTATGAGATTGACACTACACATGAGGTTAAAATGGCACATCAAGTTCCATCATGCAAATCAAGTCCTGGAGTTGACATATTAAGGATGCTTGTGAGCAGGTCTGCAGTAGGAATATATATATATATATATATATATATATATATATATATATATATATATATATATATATATATATATATAGACTCCATACCCTTGTGTGTGATACACACACACACACAGAGAGACGAAGAGAGTGATTAATTGTATCTCCTCCTCTCCCCTAGTCTCCTCCATTTCCTCATCCTCAGTTTGACTCATTTGTCCTCCATCTTGATTTCAGGGTGTTGGCTTTAGGTGGACCCTTTTTGCCTATTATTGGTGGCTGGCACCGGAGGCTGGTGAAGGGAGGACAGCTCAAAATAACAACTGGAATGGAGTAAATCAAAAAGATGATACTATAAAAGCCTGTTCCCACCCCATGTAAAGTGTCACCAGCCACCACTGGGGAGGTGACTATCACCATCTGTCCCTCTCACATGAGCCTGTTGACGGTGGTGGAGAGGAAGTCTTCGTAGCTCATGCGTATGTTTCCCGTCATGGCGGAGTCCTTCTCCCTGAAGGCCTGCGTCATGCTCTGTAGCTGTGTACACACCTGGATGAAAGAGTCTAGCTGCAGGGAACCAGGACGCCCAGAGCTCACAGCGTACTTAGCTGCTATCGTCTCAGTGAACTGGGGACTCAGGTTATATCCCATCTGGGACAGGGCTGGAGGGGGGGAGAGAGACGGAGGACAAAGACCCATAGAATAAGACAAACAGAATGTTTTTATTTCATTTTCTCCATCAATCAAAATGTCTTCTGCTTACATTGTCGTCACAGAGAGTTTTCACTAAGTCACGTCATTGGGGACGTCAAAATGAAAATTATATTTAAGTGGGAGTAAAGATTCACCTCATACTGAACACAGGCCCCATCCACACACGCCTTACCTTGGTGTAGCTCAGTGCCACTGATGCAGCCGGAGCGGTCGCGGTCGTACTGTTGGAACAGCTGTCTCCACTGTTGCATGAAGACCCACAGGGCTGAGAACCCAAACAGGTCGATACGGCCAGACTTGGTCTTGTCAAACATGTCTGGTATAAAACAGGAGAGAAAATACATGAATTCACAGCAGGTCTACAGCTGACAACATTAGGGTTGTATTGGTAACCACACCAGGTGATTTGTAGAAAATGACCATGCTTCTTCTCTTCTCTCATCCTCGAGAGTTACTGTCAGGTACATTTATGTTCTTTGAAAAAGTACAGATGTCCTTTAGTGAATGGGAAAACGTTGGTTGGTAAAAACCCAGCGATGAGTCAATAGTCTATGACAGAAGGGTATGGAGTCAATACGGCAAGGGTATAATCAAATGTGCTCATTGAGAGACAGGGTGCGTGGCTAGGTCTGTGTGGAAAGTGGCACGGAGAGAAAGAGCGGAGAGAGATGACTCAGGTAGCGAAGTAAACTATAAAAATGGACATTACACATGGCGTATCACATTTAACAAACCAAACATTCAAATACCGGTGAATAAGATAAAGTAAGAACTCAAACCGGTCCCTGTATCAATGCTTTATACTAAAATACGGTATTACCGCCCAGCACTACTATGGGGGACAGTAGATTGACGATTGATTGAAAAGCTAGTGCTTTTGTTGTTCGTTAGGCCTACTCATCTTGTTGACAAAAAGAAAAATGTGGATTTCTTCCAATATCTTCAGTATGCACCTCAGATTTTTTTTAATGTCACCTTTATTTAAACCAGATAGGCCAGTTGAGAACAAGTTCTCATTTACAACTTCGACCTGGACAAGATAGAGCAAAGTAGTGCGACACAAACAACAACACAGAGTTACACATAAACAAACGTACAGTCGAGATAACACAATAGAAAAATCTATATAAATTGGGTAAGGATGCGCACAGTTACGTCCCTGATGTGTCTGTCTTCACTTGTAGCCTGTGAGAAAGACCCGATCACGTGACGGAGAGCCATGCGAGTGAGAGACACTTCAGATTGCACAGCTCACTCAGGGAGAAGGGCACAACGCAGCACTCCGGGCCGAAACAGGCATGTATTGTTTTGTTTTTTTAGGGTGCATTACGGCCACAAAAGGGGACGCCGCCGTGAAATTCGAGGCATTATCATGTGCTAGTCAAATTGTGAATGAGAGACTGATGAAGTGTGTACAGCCCGCGCAAAAAACAAAACAAAGCAGAGCTCATGCCTTTTCAAGCGACTTTCTTCACAACATCATTAGAGTCTCATCAGGCAGCCTTACAATGTATTAAAAATCAAAAACATATAGTCCAACATTTGTAGAACAACTCAAATTATATTAATAACTGTAAGCATTAAGCATATAGGAGGACCTATTTCTTTGTTTACCACTCAACACAGAATAGCCGCATGTGAGCACTACCTCAAATCGTTTAGAGAAAATATTTATATTTTATTCAGCTTTGTTCAATTGTATTCTTCATACTATAAAATAATGTCACGGAATTCTAAGCAAATCTTGTCTGCTAAATGAACTAGTGTCGCCCACAGCCATATGGCATAGTGAGATCAGGACATTTTCCTTCATATCATACTTCTTTAGACCGGTCTAAAATAAATGTACTGTGAAGGTGCAGGCTATTTTACATGGATTTATTAGACTTAAAAAGAAAAGGCTTGTAAGAAGCCAGGAGATGCTAAATGTGTTTATGTTAATTCTTAGAACCACCACTCCCGGCCCCGGGCGAATTGTCGTCAGCAACCGCTGAATAGCATAGCGCAACAGTCAAATAATCTTACTAGAAAATATTCATATTCATGAAATCACAAGTGAAATATAGCGAAACACAGCTTAGCCTTTTGTTAATCAGAAAAGCAATCAAATTAACCGTTTACCTTTGATGATCTTCGGATGTTTCCAATCACGAGACTCCCAGTTAGACAGCAAATGTTCCTTTTGTTCCATAAAGATATTTTTTATATCCAAATACATCTGTTAGTTTGGTGCATTATGCCCAGGAATCCACCGGAAATAGCGGTCACGACAACGCAGACAAAAATTCCAAATTATATCCATAATGTCGACAGAAACATGGCAAACGTTTTTTTATAATCAATCCTCAAGGTGTTTTTCAAATATCTATTCGATAATATATCAACCGGGACAGTTGGCTTTTCACTAGGACCGGGAGGAACAATGGTTGCTTCTCTCTTTCGCGCAAGAATCACTCTGAGAGCCCCCACCTATCCACTTACACAATGTGGTCATTCGCGCTCATTCTTCAAAATAAAGGCCTGAAACTACATCTAAAGGCTGTAGACACCTTAGGGAAGCCATAGAAAAAGGAATATGGTTGATATCCTTTTCAATAGTCAATAGGGATGCATAGGAACACAGAGCTTTCAAAATAAGAGTCACTTCCTGATTGGATTTATCTCAGACTTTCGCCTGCAATATCAGTTCTGTTGTACTCACAGACAATATTTTAACAGTTTTGGAAACTTTAGGGTGTTTTCTATCCTAAGCTGTCAATTATTTGCATATTCTAGCATCTGGTCCTGAGAAATAGGCCGTTTACTTTGGGAACATTCATTTTTCCAAAAATAAAAAAAATAGTGCCCCCTAGCTTCAAGAGGTTAAAAATTGTCAATTACCATGAGACACGACAGTTATTTGCATGACAATCACCGGCTGATAAAATGATAACCCCCCCCCCCCCTTTCCAACCCCCTCTTCCCCGTTTAACTCACTGATCATCATAAGGCAGGTCTCGTCGTTAAAGGCTGACCAGTTGGAGTTGACCAGAGCCTGTTTCAGTTCCTTTAGAGTGATGGAGCCGCTATGATCGGTGTCCACTGTCTGGAACCACTGGTATGCTTCTGGGTTCACCCCTGGTGGTATGTTACCTAGGGAGGAGAGAGGGGTTAGAGAGAGAGGGATGAGAGAGAGAGAGATGAGAGAGAGATGAGTGTTATACGAGAAGAGACTTACAGGTTAAACCATTATAACAAAGTCTTTGGTTGAGGTTTGTGTGTATGCCTTGGAAAATGTCTTGTCTGTGCATGCGTCATGCCATCTCTGGAGGGGGGTGGGGAGAGAGAGAGAACTGTTTCCAGATCAGATAAGAAGACAGTGATTAATAAACACACTTCCATGCAGGTTGTAGTAGATAGGAAAGATAACCATGGCAAATAATACTGGTAGATGGAAGGAGACTGACAGATTGAAAGGCCAGCCGGACCACAGATAGACAGACGGAGAGAGAGAGTGGGGGAAAGAGTGAAAGAGGGAGAGAGAAGGGGAAGTAGATTGAGTGAAAGAGAGAGAGAGAGGTAGTAGATTGAGTGAAAGAGAGGGAGAGAAGGGGGAGTAGAGTGAGTGAAGGAGAGAGAGGGAGGTAGTGTCATTTAAAGCTGAGCCGAGATGCATGCTGTCCCTGTAGGGAGTGGTAATAAGTCTGTTTATCAGCCCCGTGACTCAGCTACCACAGGGGGACAATATCACTACTTCACACACACAATTACCCCAGTCATCACTCTACCAGTCTAAGTCCTGCTCAGTGGTACAAACTAAATCCTGTCAGTCTACAGGTCAGACTGTCAGTCTCTACAGGTCAGTCTCTACAGGTCAGACTGTAGGTCTCTACAGGTCAGACTGTCAGTCTCTACAGGTCAGACTGTCAGTCTCTACAGGTCAGACTGTCAGTCTCTACAGGTCAGACTGTCAGTCTCTACAGGTCAGACTGTCAGTCTCTACAGGTCAGACTGTCAGTCTCTACAGGTCAGACTGTCAGTCTCTACAGGTCAGACTGTCAGTCTCTACAGGTCAGACTGTCAGTCTCTACAGGTCAGACTGTCAGTCTCTACAGGTCAGACTGTCAGTCTCTACAGAGGTAAATCTATGGAGGCAGAGACCCTGTCTGAACCCTTGTCTGAGTCCGTATCACACGTTTGTTTTACTATCCTTGTGGGGACCAAGTCAGTGGTTCCCATTCAAAATCCTATTTTCCCTAACCAGTGAGCCTGACCCGTAAGCCTGACCCGTAAGCCTAAAAATAGCCTTTTTCCTGGTGGGGACCAGCAAAATGTTTTCTTAGTTTTATTATCCATGTGAGGACTTCTGGTCCCCACCAAACCACACAGCGAAAACTATTAACATAGTAACTGACCTGCTGGAGACTGCTGTCTATAGGGCCCTCCCTGTGGCTGTCCTCCATACCCCCCAACATAGGGCCCTCCAGGGGTCTGCCCCCCTCCGTATGGGGCCCCTGGTGCTCCCCCAGCCTGCCTCCCCTGTCCTGGGGCCCCATAGCCCCCGTAGGGACCTCCTGGTGCAGCCCCTCCAGCATTTTGACTCCCTGGAGGGGCGGTTGCTCCCCCGTACGGGGCGTAGCCCGATGGGCCAGAGCCTCCATACTGTCCTGGTGGAACACTACCCCCGTATGGAGATCCGTGGGGAGAAGGGCCACCAGGTGGAGCACTACCCCCGTACGGAGCACCAGGGGGTGGGTGTTGACGGGGGAAGTTAGCCCCTCCAGCTTGTCCTCCTGGATAACCCTGGCGAGAGGGGAGGACGACGTTCAATTGGTTAACACGATAAAACACAAATCATAAACATAGTAGCCTAGGTTACTGTTGATTCCCTTTTCTATTTGTAAAGACAGCGAGGAGCCGATATTGTGTCGCCGAAATGCAAATATCACCACGTTGCCTAAATATCCTAAGGTCAAACTATACAACACAAATAACCTGATACGAATGATCGTCATCCCAATATAGCCTACTACATACAACTTGAAACAATAAGCCTGGTTTACAGGCATTGGACTCTACCGGTCAATAATTGAGCAACATTAGGCCACTAAAGCACAAGCACTAGGCTTCAGCCAAGCACATGTAGCCGCATGGGGCAAACTTAGCCCAATACCACATATTGGACTAAAGGAGTCGAAAGTTACTCCACATAACGTAAACTCACCCCATTCCGTACGAATGTGCGCGACCGCAACATTCAAACGAGGCTACAAAGAAAACGAATGGGACTGTAAGCGACTGTGTCGACGTCCAAATCTGGGGGGCGTGAACTACGTTTCTATTCAAGCGTTGATCGACATGGTAACGGCTCTATAGTATTGGAGAAAAGTTGAAAAAACTGACCCTCCATTACATCGTGACGTGTCATGTCGTAACGTACAGCACGAATTACAATCTCTCTCCACCAAACAGGAAACGGACAGTGACGGGGGTAAGGGGGGGGGGATACCTAGTCATTTTTTGCGTCATCATTCTCAAAGCTGCTTGTTTACTTCTAAGATCACTTTGGCACCGCCCTAAAAACCAGATTAAAATTCGACACAAACCTTCAAATAGGTATGTAATGACATATTATATCAACTCTTTATAGTGTTTTAATTTACATTTTAGAGGCGATGAGGTGATAAGTTGGACAGATCAAGTGAAAAAAAAAGAGCTATTTTCCCACACAACAACACACAACTCCTTCTCACTATCACGCATTAGTTTCCCTTCCCCACCCGCTTTTAACGGGGCTCCGCCTTGAATCATGCAGAAATGGGCAGCGTTTAGGTCATGTCATGGATTCTGTTGGAAAGGGGAGAAATTGTGCTTTACAATGGTATTGACATTACAGTTGATCTGGAAGTACTACGTTTTTGGGGCGCTAAAAATAAGGGCAATTGTACGGACCAAGGCGATGTACGAGTTTACGTTAGTCCAAGGAACCTTACATGTTCTGTTTAAATGCAAATTGGTTCTGGAAGCAAAAAAAATAGTCAAATAATCCATCTAAAACGTGAGTCGATTCTCAATGTGGTCCGGTTCTAGAAACATAAGCCCTCTACTTTCCTGTCACATCCAAGATATTTCACAACTAGAAAAGAAACATTAGCTGCACCGTGTTTTAACCGGTTAACAGAGTTACAGCAGACAGCATTTTTCCAGCGACAACACATTTTCCGTTTTACACCCAGGTGTTCTGGGAGAGGCCGATTAGCGCCGGTCTTCCGCCCTTTTCACTGTAACACGGAGATATGTCCGTGTGGGAAGACTAACTCTATAAAAAATAAATTAAAGTGTGTAGTACTTTAAAAAGTTGTCTTTTGAAAACCGGAGGTCTTACTGATGTGAAAGTACCGTAACAAGCGCCCGGACTCTACACAAAACGCCCCGGTCAGATGATACTGTCGTCAATAGGCGCTGAAGCAGATAGCGACTACCGGGTAAGGGCCAGCTACGCATACTTATAGTTACCGTGTAACAAAAGGCAATTGTTTCAGGGGACAAATGATGCTTACTTCATAAATGTACCAGTGTATAATCACTCTGCTTTGAACACAGAAACCGGTTATATTGTAACTAGTTACATGTTTATAGCCGCCTTGCTAAAAGGTTAGCTGCAGTAACTTTGTTTTTGTAGCAGTCAATAGGTTATAGAGCGGTCCACTCATTTCACCACCTCAAACGACGACACACCACACGCATAGATGGACATATCACGACGCAGAACATTAAACAGCTATTATACATGTTTATAATAAATATCAAACCAGGATACGGTATATTTACCTGGCCGTAGTGGAAACTCATTTCGAATAGAACTTCGATACCCACGTATCCGCACAGAATACAGTCAACCACCTTCTCGAAGCGGATTGGCGCATTTTGCTTGTCAGTCAAAACCACACCCACGTCCAACGCGTCTGATTGGGTCGAGAGAGTGGAACAAATGATCACGGTGGAACTAATGAGTCATACCTCGAGAATGCACCGAAACTACATGAACATATGAATCAGTTGTCATTACACACACACATACATCAAATCAAGAGACCGATGAGGTGACACACAATTGCCCCAGCGGGACGGTTTAGCCGGACGGGATGTCCTTGTCCCGTCGCTTTCTAGTGACTCCTGTGGCAGGCCGGGCGCATGCACGCTGACGCGTTCGTCTATGGGGGGTGATATGTGCCATAATTAAGCCTAGGCAACCGTACTACCGTGTGTCTTTCAAATCACATTTTATTGGTCACATACACACAGTTAGCAGATGTTATTGCTAGTGTAGCGAAATGCTTGTGCTTCTAGTTCTGACAGTGCAGCAATATCTAACAAGTAATCTAACAATTCCCCAGCAACTACCTTATACACACAAATCTAAGTGAGGAATGGAATAAGAATATATAAATATATGGATGAGCAATGTCAGAGTGGCATAGGTAAGATGCAATAGATAGCATAGAATACAGTATATACGTACATATGAGATGAGTAATGCAAGATATGTAAACATGATTAAAATGGCATTATTAAAGTGACTAGTGTTCCATTTATTAAAGTGGCCAGTGATTACAAGTCTGTATGTAGGGAGCAGCTTCACTGTGCTAGTGAGGTAGATAGCCTAGTGGTTAGAGCTTTGACTAGTAACCAGAAGGTTGCTTGATCAAATCCCCAAGCTAACTGACTTACCTTAAACGAGGTACGACATACAACATTGATCGAAGACCTAAAAAAATAATTCCTGACAAGACCAGTGATATCATAACGGTATCCTACGGATCTGGGAGTAGCATATTCTCCAATAATGTAACTGTATGTGCTTGTATGATATATATATATATATATAATTGATAAACAAAATTGTAAATGGGGATGGGTACTCTATTTAATTCAACGATTACGGTATTGTACAATGTAGATACAGGAGTAGTGTATATAGTCTACAATAATAATGTAATTGAATGTGCTATAGTATAATTTATTTAACTGATTCATTAAATTGTAAATGGGGGATGGGTACGCTACTTCATTCAGTGATTACTGGATGTATTTTCTATCTCCCCTTATGTTAATGAAGGCTTTTCAAGCTGTTGAACTATGCCAAGCTCAAATTAATTTATAATCTATCTTTTAGTCAAGAAGTGATGAGACACAAGCAACCCTCTTCTCCTGTTCTAACTAATTTGCTATTATGCCACACTGAAAAGGAAAGTACATACATACATACACCTCTGTGCCCATCTCATTGCAACATGATCCATCCAAGGCCGAAGATGGACGCCTAAAATGTGAGAAACGTAAACCAGATTCTACAGTAGTGTGTGTGTGTGTGTGTGTGTGTGTGTGTGTGTGTGTGTGTGTGTGTGTGTGTGTGCGTGTGTGTGCGTGTGTGTGTGTGTGTGCGTGTGTGTGTGTGTGTGCGCGTGTGTGTGTGTGCGCGCGTGCGTGCGCGCGTGCGTGCGTGCGTGCGTGCGTGCGTGTGTGTGTGTGTGTGTGTGCGTGCGTGCGTGCGTGCGTGCGTGCGGAGTTTCAAGAGAAGACACGATAAGATGTAAAAAGAGATGGTGATGAGAGTGAGATCATACAGTATGAAAATAAAGACCTCATTGGGATCTAAATTGAGTGTGGGGTGCCTTCTTGTGTCTCCTTGTTTGTCCGTTTGAGGATACCACAGTCGCCCTCTGGTGGCGGTTCATGGAACACTGCTATTTAAGTCTGAGCAGAGGTCGACGAAAACCTTCAAAAAGATGGTGGTGCTATATTGTGTGGTTATCTTGAAGACCAGGCAGATGTTTGAGTACAGAATGAAATGGTCTAAACTTAACAGGCTTAACTCTTTGAGAAAGGGGTTCTTTGGCAGTCATCAAAGGAGAACACTTTTTTTTATAACAGTTAACTAACTATTTTTGGTTCCGTATAGAACTTTCTGTGGAATGGAGCCCACACAGGTTCTACCTAGACACAGAAGGGGTTCTACTTGGAACCTAAAAGAGTTCTATGGGGACAGCGGGAAGAATGCTTTTAGTTTGTAGATAGCACATTTTTACCCGAGTGCAGTGGTGGTTCCGTGGTTTTCTGTAAGAAAAATATTTGTAAAAATCTTTGGTGGTGGGGAGTTCAGATAATCAGACAAACTATGAAACATCCTCACTTTTAGCGAGCAGGTAAAGTAACCGATGTGTGCTGAGGCATGTGTGATCATTCAACAAAGACAGGCTCACATGCAAACAAAAGTTTCCATGTGTCTGACTTGCACCGTTATTAGGAGACTAGATACAAATAGCTGGATACCAATGTTCTAGCATTCATTTATTGAGGCAAGCAGATCAAATCAAATCAAAATGCATTTGTCACATGCTCCGAATACAACAAGTTTAGACCTTACCATGAAATACTTACTCACAAGCCCTTAACCGACAGTGCAGTTCAAGGACAAAATATTTACCAAACAAAAGTAAAAAGTAACACAATAACATAACAATAGCGAGGCTATATACAGGGTATTACGGTACAGAGTCAATGTGGAGGCTATATACAGGGTATTACGGTACAGAGTCAATGTGGAGGCTATATACAGGGTATTACGGTACAGAGTCAATGTGGAGGCTATATACAGGGTATTACGGTACAGAGTCAATGTGGAGGCTATATACAGGGTATTACGGTACAGAGTCAATGTGGAGGCTATATACAGGGGGTACCGGTACAGAGTCAATGTGGAGGCTATATACAGGGGGTACCAGTACAGAGTCAATGTGGAGGCTATATACAGGGTGTTACGGTACAGAGTCAATGTGGAGGCTATATACAGGGGGTACCGGTACAGAGTCAATGTGGAGGCTATATACAGGGTATTACGGTACAGAGTCAATGTGGAGGCTATATACAGGGTATTACGGTACGGAGTCAATGTGGAGGCTATATACAAGGGTATTACGGTACAGAGTCAATGTGGAGGCTATATACAGGGTATTACGGTACAGAGTCAATGTGGAGGCTATATACAGGGTATTACGGTACGGAGTCAATGTGGAGGCTATATACAGGGTATTACGGTACGGAGTCAATGTGGAGGCTATATACAGGGTATTACGGTACGGAGTCAATGTGGAGGCTATATACAGGGGGTACCGGTACAGAGTCAATGTGCAGGTTAGTTGAGGAAATTTGGGTAGGGGTGAAGTGACTATGCAGAGATAATAAACAGCGAGTAGCAGCAGTGTACAAAACAAATGGGGGGGGCGGGGGGGGGGTTAAGGAAAATAAGGTAAATAGTCCGGGTGGCCATTTCTTATGGCTTAGGGGTAGAAGGAGGCTTTTGGTCCTAGACTTGGCGCTCCGGTACCACTTGTCGTGCGGCAGCAGAGAGAACAGCCTATGACTTGAGTGACTGGAGTCTCTGACAATTTCCTCTGACACCACCTATTATACAGTTGTCGGAAGTTTACATACACCATAGTCTAACTCAGTTTTTCACAATTCCTGAAATTTAATCCTAGTAAAAATGCCCCGTCTTAGGTCAGTTAGGATCACCACTTTATTTTAAGAATGTGAAATGTCAGAATAATAGTAGAGAGAATGATTTATTTCAGCTTTTATTTCTTTCACCACATTCCCAGTGGGTCAGAAGTTTACAAACACTCAATTAGTATTTGGTAGCATTGCCTTTAAATTGTTTAACTTGGGTCAAACGTTTCGGGTAGCCTTCCACAAGCTTCCCACAATAAGTTAGGTGAATTTTGGCCCATTCCTCCTGACAGAGCTGGTGTAACTGAGTCAGGCTTGTAGGCCTCCTTGCTCGCACACGCTTTTTCAGATCTGCCCACAAATTTTCTATGGGATTGAGGTCAGGGCTTTGTGATGGCCACTCCAATACCTTGACTTTGTTGTCCTTCAGCCATTTTGCCACAACTTTGGTAGTATGCTTGTGGTCATTGTCCATTTGGAAGACCCATTTGTGACCAGGCTTTAACTTCCTGACTGATGTCTTGAGATGTCGCTTCAATATATCCAAATAATTTTGCAGCCTCATGATGCCATCTATTTTGTGAAGTGCACTAGGCCCTCCTGCAGCAAAGCAAACCCACAACATATTGCTGCCACCCCCGTGCTTCATGGTTGGGTTGGTGTTCTTCGGCTTGTGAGCATCCCTCTTTTCCCTCCAAACATAACGATGGTCATTATGGCCAAACAGTTCTATGGTCTGGTCTGTTTCATCAGACCAGAGGACATTTCTCCAAAAAGAATGATCTTTGTCCCCATGTGCAGTTGCAAACCGTAGTCTGGCTTTTTTTAATGGAGGTTTTGGAGCAGTTTTGGAGCAGTGGCTTCTTCCTTGCTGAGCGGCCTTTCAGGTTATGTCAATATAGGACTAGTTTTACTGTGGATATAGATACTTTCATACCTGTCGTTGGACCAGACAGGGCTGGTGTATGCAAACTTCTGACCCACTGGGAATGTGATGAAATAAATAATAGCTGAAATAAACCATTCTCTCTACAATTATTCTGACATTTCACATTCTTAAAATAAAGTGGTGATCCTAACTGCTCTAAGACAGGGAATTTTTACTAGGATTAAATGTCAGGATTTGTGAATAACTGAGTTTAAATGTACTTGGCTAAAGGTGTATGTAAACTTCCTACTTCAACTGTATATTCAAAAATAATTTTATACAGCTCCAGTCAGAAATGATAATAAACAATATAATATATATATTTTTAAATGGTGCTCCAGTAGGCAACATAACACAGGGGCGGCAGGGTAGCTTAGTGGTTAGAGCGTTGGACTAGTAACTGGAAGGTTGCAAGTTCAAACCCCTGAGCTGACAAGGTACAAATCTATCGTTCTGCCCAGGTAGTTAACCCACTGTTCCTAGGCCGTCATTGAAAATATGAATTTGTTCTTAACTGACTTGCCTAGTTAAATAAAAGGTAAAATAAAATTTAAAAAACAAGACCACTACACCACCGGTTAATGTACAGATATTGCCTTGCCTGATAATAACCAGTACGTTTTAATTAGGACAGAACATTGAGACGAACATGGCAAAGTCCTCTTGATCAATCCATCAATGGCATTTGACTCATTCAAAGCGATGCAGATCTTCTCTACACACAGATTGAGCCTCCCTATTGTTTTCCTGAACTTTCCAATACTTTTCTGATGCATGTTCATTAACTAAGTTTAATGTTGCACTTGGACACTTTTCTCCCAGGCTATTCAAGTCAATTGACATATTTTATTTTTGGTTAAACAGGTCATAAGGCATCGAAACATCGTTTCTATATCAACATAGCTGAAACCACTGTTGGCTTCACTGATTTACTGAATTTATTCTCTTGTATTTGTAGGCTAGGCTACTTGCTGGTAGATTATTTTAAATATGATTGTAACAGTAGGCCTACCTACACAAAAACTTTAATATGGGGTTACTGACCACAATCCATTGAACTAATAACAATAAGTGTTGATTATCTGGCCTTGGGGACAGCACAGCGCATGGAAGAAAACAGCACCGCAGGAAGAGGTGCAGGAAGAACACACAGCACCGCTGGAAGAGGTGCAGGAAGAACACACAGCACCGCAGGAAGAGGTGCATGAAGAACACACAGCACCGCAGGAAGAGGTGCAGGAAGAACACACAGCACCGCAGGAAGAGGTGCAGGAAGAACACACAGCACCGCAGGAAGAGGTGCAGGAAGAACACACAGCGCTGCAGGAAGAGGTGCGGGAAGAACACACCGCACCGCAGGAAGAGGTGCAGGAAGAACACACAGCACCGCAGGAAGAACACACAGCGCTGCAGGAAGAACACAGCAACAGTGGAAGAGCTGCAGGAAGAACACATCGCTGCAGGAAGAGCTGCAGGAAGAACACACAGCGCTGCAGGAAGAGGTGCAGGAAGAACACACAGCACCGCAAGAAGAGGTGCAGGAAGAACACACAGCGGCGCAGGAAGAGGTGCAGGAAGAACACACAGCGGCGCAGGAAGAGGTGCAGGAAGAACACACAGCACCGCAGGAAGAGGTGCATGAAGAACACACAGCACCGCAGGAAGAGGTGCAGGAAGAACACACAGCACCGCAGGAAGAGGTGCAGGAAGAACACACAGCACCGCAGGAAGAGGTGCAGGAAGAACACACAGCGCTGCAGGAAGAGGTGCGGGAAGAACACACCGCACCGCAGGAAGAGGTGCAGGAAGAACACACAGCACCGCAGGAAGAACACACAGCGCTGCAGGAAGAACACAGCAACAGTGGAAGAGCTGCAGGAAGAACACACAGCACCGCAAGAAGAGGTGCAGGAAGAACACACAGCGGCGCAGGAAGAGGTGCAGGAAGAACACACAGCGGCGCAGGAAGAGGTGCAGGAAGAACACACAGCACCGCAGGAAGGGCTGCAGGAAGAACACACAGCGGCGCAGGAAGGGCTGCAGGAAGAACACACAGCACCGCAGGAAGAGGTGCAGGAAGAACACACAGCGCTGCAGGAAGAGGTGCAGGAAGAACACACAGCACCGCAGGAAGAGGTGCAGGAAGAACACACAGCACCGCAAGAAGAGGTGCAGGAAGAACACACAGCACCGCAGGAAGAGGTGCAGGAAGAACACAGCACCGCAGGAAGAGGTGCAGGAAGAACACAGCGCCGCAGGAAGAGGTGCAGGAAGAACACAGCGGCGCAGGAAGAGGTGCAGGAAGAACACACAGCGCTGCAGGAAGAGGTGCAGGAAGAACACACAGCGCTGCAGGAAGAGCTGCAGGAAGAACACACAGCACCGCAAGAAGAGGTGCAGGAAGAACACACAGCGGCGCAGGAAGAGGTGCAGGAAGAACACACAGCGCTGCAGGAAGAACACAGCACTGCAGGAAGAACACACAGCACTGCAGGAAGAACACAGCACTGCAGGAAGAACACACAGCACCGCAAGAAGAGGTGCAGGAAGAACACACAGCGGCGCAGGAAGAGGTGCAGGAAGAACACACAGCACCGCAGGAAGAGGTGCAGGAAGAACACACAGCACCGCAGGAAGAGGTGCAGGAAGAACACACAGCGCTGCAGGAAGAACACAGCAACACTGGAAGAGCTGCAGGAAGGGCTGCAGGAAGAACACACAGCGCTGCAGGAAGAACACAGCAACACTGGAAGAGCTGCAGGAAGAACACATAGCTGCAGGAAGAGCTGCAGGAAGAACACAGCGCTGCAGGAAGAGCTGCAGGAAGAACACACAGCGCTGCAGGAAGAGGTGTAGGAAGAACACACACAGCGCCGCAGGAAGAGGTGCAGGAAGAACACACAGCGCTGCAGGAAGAACACACACAGCGCCGCAGGAAGAGGTGCAGGAAGAACACACAGCTCTGCAGGAAGAACACACAGCGCTGCAGGAAGAACACAGCAACACTGGAAGAGCTGCAGGAAGAACACATCGCTGCAGGAAGAGCTGCAGGAAGAACACACAGCGCTGCAGGAAGAGCTGCAGGAAGAACACACAGCGCTGCAGGAAGAGCTGCAGGAAGAACACACAGCGCTGCAGGAAGAACACAGCGCTGCAGGAAGAACACACAGCGCTGCAGGAAGAACACACAGCGCTGCAGGATGAACACACAGCGCTGCAGGAAGAACACACAGCGCTGCAGGAAGAACACACAGCGCTGCAGGAAGAACACAGCAACACTGGAAGAGCTGCAGGAAGAACACATCGCTGCAGGAAGAGCTGCAGGAAGAACACAGCGCTGCAGGAAGAGCTGCAGGAAGAACACACAGCGCTGCAGGAAGAACACACAGCGCTGCAGGAAGAGCTGCAGGAAGAACACACAGCGCCGCAGGAAGAGGTGCAGGAAGAACACACAGCGCTGCAGGAAGAGCTGCAGGAAGAACACACAGCACCGCAGGAAGAGGTGCAGGAGGAACACACAGCACCGCGGGAAGAGGTGCAGGAAGAACACACAGCACTGCAGGAAGAGGTGCAGGAAGAACACACAGCACTGCAGGAAGAGGTGCAGGAAGAACACACAGCGCCGCAGGAAGAGGTGCAGGAAGAACACACAGCGCCGCAGGAAGAGGTGCAGGAAGAACACACAGCGCCGCAGGAAGAACACACAGCGCCGCAGGAAGAACACACAGCGCCGCAGGAAGAACACACAGCGCCGCAGGAAGAGGTGCAGGAAGAACACACAGCGCCGCAGGAAGAGGTGCAGGAAGAACACACAGCGCCGCAGGAAGAACACAGCAACACAGGAAGAGCTGCAGGAAGAACACAGCACTGCAGGAAGAACACAGCGCTGCAGGAAGAGCTGCAGGAAGAACACACAGCGCTGCAGGAAGAGCTGCAGGAAGAACACACAGCGCCACAGGAAGAGCTGCAAGAAGAACACACAGCGCTGCAGGAAGAGGTGCAGGAAGAACACACAGCGCCTCAGGAAGAGCTGCAGGAAGAACACACAGCGCCGCAGGAAGAGGTGCAGGAAGAACACAGCAACACAGGAAGAGCTGCAGGAAGAACACACAGCGCCGCAGGAAGAGGTGCAGGAAGAACACAGCAACACAGGAAGAGCTGCAGGAAGAACACACAGCGCCGCAGGAAGAGGTACAGGAAGAACACAGCAACACAGGAAGAGCTGCAGGAAGGGGTGCGGGAAGAACACACAGCGCAACAGGAAGAGCTGCAGGAAGGGGTGCAGATTAAGACAAATAAATGTGCCAAATTATATAATTACTGCTGTCTATACGGAAATGAATTAAATAATTGAAAATACTACTCCAGAGAGCATAATTTAGCCATAGATTGACTGGGTACTGTAGCCGGACGCTCTGGGCTGGGTACTGTAGCCGGACTGGCGAGGCGCACTGTAGACCTGGTGCGTGGTGCCGGCACTGGTGGTACCGGGCTGGAGACACGCACCTCAGGGCGAGTGCGGGGAGGAGGAACAGGACGTACTGGGTTGTGGAGGTGTACTGGAGGTCTGGAGTGTAAAGCTGACACAACCCGTCCTGGCTGGATGCTCACTGGAGACACCTTGTGCATCTCTGCATAACACGGTGCCTGACCAGTTACACGCTCCCCACTGTAAGCACGAGGAGTTGGCTCAGGTCTCCTACCTGACTCAGCCAATATCCTCGTGTTCCCCCCCCAAAAAAATGTATTGGGGCTGCCTCTCGGGCTTCTGTGCTAGCCGTGTACCCTTATATCTTTGCCGTTCCTCCATTCTCCTGTATCCCTCCTCGCACTGTTCCAAAGAATCCCATGCAGGCTCTGGTACTCTCCCTGGATCGATCAACCAACTCTCAATCTCCTCCCAGGTTGTTACCCATTCGTCCTTCACCCGGGTCCATTTCTCCATTAAGCGCTGTTCCTCCCAATCATGCTGCTTGGTCCTTTTATGGTGGGTTATTCTGTCACATTCGTCGTATGGAGGAGACCAAGGCGCATTTGAATACATGTTATATATTTAATGAAGACGGACACTAAACAAACTACAAAACAAACGTGAAGCTACACTACAAATGTGCAGACACAGGCAACTAGACATAGACAATAACCCACGAAATACCCAAAGAAGATGGCTGCCTAAATATGGTTCCCAATCAGAGACAACGATAAACACCTGCCTCTGATTGAGAACCAATCTAGGCAACCATAGACATACATAAACACCTAGATGGTAAACAACACACATAAACCTACTAAACCCCTAGACAGTGCAAAAACACATAAATCACCCATGTCACACCCTGACCTAACCAAAATATATAAAGAAAACAAAGAATACTCAGGTCAGGGCGTGACAAGAGGATCAATGGCTTCTTTAAAAAAAAATCACTGTAGATTGTATAGATGAAGGCCTAAAGTCCCGCAGTAATATAATAATAATAATAATAATAATAATAATAATAATAATAATGATAAAATATCTGGCAGCAGCTGAAAGATCTTTCACAAATATTTAAAAAATACATTTTGCTGGAAAAAAACTGTTTGTAAACGTGAGTGCCACTGACTTTCCTCCTCTTATTGTAGGCCTAAGACCTGTCCACGGTATGAGGAGGACATTTATAGTCCAATGTTACTGGTTGCATTTAAGTGATGGGTCATTTGTTTCATTGAGCTCAGTATGTCAGTGTCATAGTAGCTTATCATTATGGTCAGGTGTGTGTGTGTTCATTTTTTTTATTTTATTGTAATGTCTCCAGTCATGTTAAATTACGTAGACTTGCAGCTGACTGGCAAAACCGTCTGTCTGACTGGCAAACCTCTCAGCCCCTGGTCTTCAGGACTGACACTCTGATGAAAGCCCTGTTTAAGAGTCTTTTGACTCTCAGGAAACTGACTCCCCCATCAGCTACTGGAACCGTCCAATAGGACGCCATATGTCATCATTAGTCAGCTTCCTGGTCTTGCATGACAAAGCAAGTCCTGAGCAAACCAGCCCTAATGTGGTGGAAACCAGCCCTAATGATGTGTATAAACCAGCCATAATGATATAGAAACCAGCCCCAACGATGTGGAAACCAGCCCTAATGATGTGGAAACCAGCCCTAATGATGTGGAAACCAGCCCTAACGATGTGGAAACCAGCCCTAATGATGTGGAAACCAGCCCTAATGATGTGGAAACCAGCCCTAATGATGTGGAAACCAGCCCTAATGATGTGGAAACCAGCCCTAATGATGTGGAAACCAGCCCCAACGATGTAGAAACCAGCCCTAATGATATAGAAACCAGCCCCAACGATGTGGAAACCAGCCCTAATGATGTAGAAACCAGCCCTAATGATGTAGAAACCAGCCCTAATGATGTGGAAACCAGCCCTAATGATGTAGAAACCAGCCCCAACGATGGGGAAACCAGCCCTAATGATGTGGAAACCAGCCCTAATGATGTGGAAACCAGCCCTAATGATATAGAAACCAGCCCTAATGATATAGAAACCAGCCCTAATGATGTGGAAACCAGCCCCAACGATGGGGAAACCAGCCCTAATGATGTGAAAACCAGCCCTAATGATATAGAAACCAGCCCTAACGATGTGGAAACCAGCCCTAATGATGTGGAAACCAGCCCTAATGATGTAGAAACCAGCCCTAACGATGTGGAAACCAGCCCTAACGATGTGGAAACCAGCCCTAACGATGTGGAAACCAGCCCTAATGATGTGGAAACCAGCCCTAATGATATAGAAACCAGCCCTAATGATGTGGAAACCAGCCCTAATGATGTGGAAACCAGCCCTAACGATGTGGAAACCAGCCCTAACGATGTGGAAACCAGCCCTAACGATGTGGAAACCAGCCCTAACGATGTGGAAACCAGCCCTAACGATGTGGAAACCAGCCCTAACGATGTGGAAACCAGCCCTAACGATGTGGAAGCCAGCCCTAATGATGTGGAAACCAGCCCTAATGATGTGGAAACCAGCCCTAATGATGTGGAAACCAGCCCTAATGATGTGGAAACCAGCCCTAATGATATAGAAACCAGCCGTAATGATGTGGAAACCAGCCCTAATGATGTGGAAACCAGCCCTAGTGATATAGAAACCAGCCCTAGTGATATAGAAACCAGCCCTAATGATGTGGAAACCAGCCCTAGTGATATAGAAACCAGCCCTAATGATGTGGAAACCAGCCCGAATGATGTAGAAACCAGCCCTAATGATGTGGAAACCAGCCCTAATGATGTGTATAAACCAGCCCTAATGATATAGAAACCAGCCCTAACGATGTGGAAACCAGCCCTAATGATGTGGAAACGAGCCCTAACGATGTGGAAACCAGCCCTAACGATGTGGAAACCAGCCCTAACGATGTGGAAACCAGCCCTAACGATGTGGAAACCAGCCCTAACGATGTGGAAACCAGCCCTAACGATGTGGAAACCAGCCCTAACGATGTGGAAACCAGCCCTAACGATGTGGAAACCAGCCCTAATGATATAGAAACCAGCCCTAATGATGTGGAAACCAGCCCGAATGATGTAGAAACCAGCCCTAATGATGTGGAAACCAGCCCTAATGATGTGGAAACCAGCCCCAACGATGTGGAAACAAGCCTTATTGAACAGAGTGGAGATAATCAGATGTTACCATGGTGAAGACAATCAGATGTTACCATGGTGAAGATAATCAGATGCTACCAGGTTGGAGATCAAATGTTAACAGGGTGGATATTTTAACAGGGTGAAAACCACTGTATCAGAGGTTGACCACTAGAGGGTGGTAGTGCTCGATCACACTACCTTGCTGTAATCCTCTAGTACTGTCTCAGAGGTTGACCACTAGAGGGTGGTAGTGCTCCATCACATTACCCTGCTATATTCCTCTAGTACTGTCTCAGTGGTTGACCACTAGAGGGTGGTAATGCTCCATCACGTTACCCTGCTGTAGTCCTCTAGTACTGTCTCAGAGGTTTACTGACCACTAGAGGGTGGTAGTGCTCCATCACATTACCCTGCTGTAATCCTCTAGTACTGTCTCAGAAGTTGACCACTAGAGGGTGGTAGTGCTCCATCACATTACCCTGCTGTAGTCCTCTAGTACTGTCTCAGAGGTTGACCACTAGAGGGTGGTAGTGCTCCATCACATTACCCTGCTATATTCCTCTAGTACTGTCTCAGAGGTTGACCACTAGAGGGTGGTAGTGCTCCATCACATTACCCTGCTGTAGTCCTCTAGTACTGTCTCAGAGGTTTACTGACCACTAGAGGGTGGTAGTGCTCCATCACATTACCCTGCTGTAATCCTCTAGTACTGTCTCAGAAGTTGACCACTAGAGGGTGGTAGTGCTCCATCACATTACCCTGCTGTAATCCACTAGTACTGTCTCAGAGGGTGACCACTAGAGGGTGGTAGTGCTCCATCACATTACCTTGCTGTAATCCTCTAGTACTGTCTCAGAGGTTGACCACTAGAGGGTGGTAGTGCTCCATCACATTACCTTGCTGTAATCCTCTAGTACTGTCTTCCGGAAGATATGGAGGAGAGAAAGCTGGACAAGAGTTGTAATAGAACATCAAATCAAATGTTATTTATCACATGTCCCGAACAAAAGAGATGTAAACCTTACAGTGAAATGCTTACTTACAAGCCCTTAACCAACAGTAGTAGACCTTACAGTGAAATGCTTACTTACAAGCCCTTAACCAACAGTAGTAGACCTTACAGTGAAATGCTTACTTACAAGCCCTTAACCAACAATGCTTTAAGTAATACAAATAAGTGTTAAGTAGATCAGTAAAAAAAAAAACATAAAGAAATAAAGAAAAGTAAGAAACAATTAAAGAGCAGCAGTAAAATAACAAGCGAGACTGTATACATGGGGTACCGGTACAGAGTCAATGTGCAGGGGCACCAGTTAGTTGAGGTAATTATGTACATGAATGTATAGCTAAAGTGACTATGCATAGATAATAAACAGAGAGTAGCAGCAGTGTAAAAGAGGGGTCTGGGTAGCCCTTTGATGAGCTGTTCAGCAGTCTTATGGCTTGGGGGGTAGAAGCCTCTTGGACCTAGACTTGGCGCTCCGGTACCACTTGCAGTGTGGTAGCAGAAAGAACAGTATATGACTTGGATGGCTGGAGCCTTTGACAATCTTTAGGGCCTTCCTCTGACACCGCCTGATATAGAGGTCCTGGATGGCACGAAGCTTGACCCCAGTGATGTTCCGGGCCTTACTTACTACCCAGTGATGTACTGAACCGTTCTCACTTCTCAGTGATGTACTGGGCTGTTCTCACTTCTCAGTGATGTACTGGGCTGTTCTCACTTCTCAGTGATGTACTGAATCGTTCTCACTTCTCAGTGATGTACTGAATCGTTCTCACTTCTCAGTGATGTACTGAATCGTTCTCACTTCTCAGTGATGTACTGAATCGTTCTCACTTCTCAGTGAATTACTGAATCGTTCTCACTTCTCAGTGATGTACTGAATCGTTCTCACTTCTCAGTGATGTACTGAATCGTTCTCACTTCTCAGTGAATTACTGAATCGTTCTCACTTGCAGTGATGTACTGAATCGTTCTCACTTCTCAGTGATGTACTGAATCATTCTCACTTCTCAGTGATGTACTGAATCGTTCTCACTTCTCAGTGATGTACTGAATCGTTCTCATTTCTCAGTGATGTACTGAATCGTTCTCACTTCTCAGTGATGTACTGGACTGTTCTCACTTCTCAGTAATGTACTTGGCTGTTCTCACTTCTCAGTAATGTACTGGGCTGTCCTCACTTCTCAGTAATGTACTTGGCTGTTCTCACTTCTCAGTGATGTACTTGGCTGTCCTCACTTCTCAGTAATGTACAGTACTGGGCTGTTCTCACTTCTCAGTAATGTACAGTACTGGGCTGTTCTCACTTCTCAGTAATGTACTTGGCTGTCCTCACTTCTCAGTAATGTACTTGGCTGTCCTCACTTCTCAGTAATGTACTTGGCTGTCCTCACTTCTCAGTAATGTACTTGGCTGTCCTCACTTCTCAGTAATGTACTTGGCTGTTCTCACTTCTCACTAATGTACTGGGCTGTCCTCACTTCTCAGTAATGTACTGGGCTGTTCTCACTTCTCAGTGATGTACTGGACTGTTCTCACTTCTCAGTAATGTACTTGGCTGTTCTCACTTCTCACTAATGTACTGGGCTGTTCTCACTTCTCAGTAATGTACTGGGCTGTTCTCACTTCTCAGTGATGTACTTGGCTGTCCTCACTTCTCAGTAATGTACAGTACTGGGCTGTTCTCACTTCTCAGTAATGTACAGTACTGGGCTGTCCTCACTTCTCAGTAATGTACTTGGCTGTCCTCACTTCTCAGTAATGTACTTGGCTGTTCTCACTTCTCAGTAATGTACCCGGCTGTCCTCACTTCTCAGTAATGTACTTGGCTGTCCTCACTTCTCACTAATGTACTGGGCCGTTCTCACTACCCAGTGATGTACTGAGCCGTTCTCACTACCCAGTGATGTACTGGGCCGTTCTCACTACCCAGTGATGTACTGAGCCGCTCTCACTACCCAGTGATGTACTGGGCCGTTCTCACTACCCAGTGATGTACTGACCCGTTCTCACTACCCAGTGATGTACTGACCCGTTCTCACTACCCAGTGATGTACTGGGCCGTTCTCACTTCCCTCTGTAGTGGGTAGAAGATCTAGGTTACATCTCAGAAAGTGACATACGTGTCTTCCTCTCCTGGTCTCCAATCCTTCATCTTGACTCATCTGTTTCTGCTTTTAGTTCTGAACTCTGATTCTTTGGATGCCTCCTTCTCTGGTTCACTCTCAGAATGGAGTGGTAAACTGAATGGAGCAGTAAACTGAATGGAGTGGTAAACTGAATGGAGCAGTAGGCTGAATGGAGTGGTAAACTGAATGGAGAGGTAAACTGAATGGAGCAGTAGGCTGAATGGAGTGGTAAACTGAATGGAGAGGTAAACTGAATGGAGCAGTAGGCTGAATGGAGTGGTAAACTGAATGGAGCAGTAGGCTGAATGGAGAGGTAAACTGAATGGAGAGGTAGGCTGAATGGAGAGGTAAACTGAATGGAGCAGTAGGCTGAATGGAGTGGTAAACTGAATGGAGCAGTAGGCTGAATGGAGAGGTAAACTGAATGGAGCAGTAGGCTGAATAGAGTGGTAAACTGAATGGAGCAGTAGGCTGAATGGAGCAGTAGGCTGAATGGAGAGGTAAACTGAATGGAGCAGTAGGCTGAATGGAGCAGTAGGCTGAATGGAGTGGTAAACTGAATGGAGAGGTAAACTGAATGGAGCAGTAGGCTGAATGGAGTGGTAAACTGAATGGAGAGGTAGGCTGAATAGAGTGGTAAACTGAATGGAGCAGTAGGCTGAATGGAGAGGTAAACTGAATGGAGAGGTAGGCTGAATGGAGAGGTAAACTGAATGGAGCAGTAGGCTGAATGGAGTGGTAAACTGAATGGAGCAGTAGGCTGAATGGAGAGGTAAACTGAATGGAGCAGTAGGCTGAATAGAGTGGTAAACTGAATGGAGCAGTAGGCTGAATGGAGCAGTAGGCTGAATGGAGAGGTAAACTGAATGGAGCAGTAGGCTGAATGGAGCAGTAGGCTGAATGGAGTGGTAAACTGAATGGAGCAGTAGGCTGAATGGAGAGGTAAACTGAATGGAGAGGTAGGCTGAATAGAGTGGTAAACTGAATGGAGCAGTAGGCTGAATGGAGTGGTAAACTGAATGGAGCAGTAGGCTGAATGGAGTGGTAAACTGAATGGAGCGGTAGGCTGAATAGAGTGGTAAACTGAATGGAGAGGTAGGCTGAATGGAGTGGTAAACTGAATGGAGCAGTAGGCTGAATGGAGTGGTAAACTGAATGGAGCAGTAGGCTGAATAGAGTCGTAAACTGAATGGAGAGGTAAACTGAATGGAGCAGTAGGCTGAATAGAGTGGTAAACTGAATGGAGAGGTAAACTGAATGGAGCAGTAGGCTGAATGGAGAGGTAAACTCAATGGAGTGGTAAACTGAATGGAGTGGTAAACTGAATGGAGAGGTAGGCTGAATAGAGTGGTAAACTGAATGGAGAGGTAGGCTGAATAGAGAGGTAAACTGAATGGAGCAGTAGGCTGAATAGAGTGGTAAACTGAATGGAGCAGTAGGCTGAATAGAGTGGTAAACTGAATGGAGCAGTAGGCTGAATAGAGTGGTAAACTGAATGGAGAGGTAAACTGAATGGAGCAGTAGGCTGAATGGAGAGGTAAACTCAATGGAGAGGTAAACTGAATGGAGAGGTAAACTGAATGGAGAGGTAAACTGAATGGAGAGGTAAACTGAATGGAGCAGTAGGCTGAATGGAGAGGTAAACTGAATGGAGAGGTAGGCTGAATAGAGTGGTAAACTGAATGGAGAGGTAAACTGAATGGAGAGGTAAACTGAATGGAGCAGTAGGCTGAATAGAGTGGTAAACTGAATGGAGAGGTAAACTGAATGGAGAGGTAAACTGAATGGAGCAGTAGGCTGAATAGAGTGGTAAACTGAATGGAGAGGTAAACGGAATGGAGAGGTAAACTGAATGGAGCAGTAGGCTGAATAGAGTGGTAAACTGAATGGAGCAGTAGGCTGAATGGAGAGGTAAACTCAATGGAGAGGTAAACTGAATGGAGCAGTAGGCTGAATGGAGAGGTAAACTGAATGGAGCAGTAGGCTGAATGGAGTGGTAAACTGAATGGAGAGGTAGGCTGAATAGAGTGGTAAACTGAATGGAGCAGTAGGCTGAATGGAGAGGTAAACTGAATGGAGAGGTAAACTGAATGGAGAGGTAAACTGAATGGAGCAGTAGGCTGAATGGAGTGGTAAACTGAATGGAGAGGTAAACTGAATGGAGCAGTAGGCTGAATGGAGTGGTAAACTGAATGGAGAGGTAGGCTGAATAGAGTGGTAAACTGAATGGAGCAGTAGGCTGAATGGAGTGGTAAACTGAATGGAGAGGTAGGCTGAATAGAGTGGTAAACTGAATGGAGCAGTAGGCTGAATGGAGAGGTAAACTGAATGGAGCAGTAGGCTGAATGGAGTGGTAAACTGAATGGAGAGGTAAACTGAATGGAGCAGTAGGCTGAATGGAGAGGTAAACTGAATGGAGCAGTAGGCTGAATGGAGTGGTAAACTGAATGGAGAGGTAGGCTGAATAGAGTGGTAAACTGAATGGAGCAGTAGGCTGAATGGAGAGGTAAACTGAATGGAGAGGTAAACTGAATGGAGAGGTAAACTGAATGGAGCAGTAGGCTGAATGGAGTGGTAAACTGAATGGAGCAGTAGGCTGAATAGAGTGGTAAACTGAATGGAGCAGTAGGCTGAATGGAGCAGTAGGCTGAATGGAGAGGTAAACTGAATGGAGCAGTAGGCTGAATGGAGCAGTAGGCTGAATGGAGTGGTAAACTGAATGGAGAGGTAAACTGAATGGAGCAGTAGGCTGAATGGAGTGGTAAACTGAATGGAGAGGTAGGCTGAATAGAGTGGTAAACTGAATGGAGCAGTAGGCTGAATGGAGAGGTAAACTGAATGGAGAGGTAGGCTGAATGGAGAGGTAAACTGAATGGAGCAGTAGGCTGAATGGAGTGGTAAACTGAATGGAGCAGTAGGCTGAATGGAGAGGTAAACTGAATGGAGCAGTAGGCTGAATAGAGTGGTAAACTGAATGGAGCAGTAGGCTGAATGGAGCAGTAGGCTGAATGGAGAGGTAAACTGAATGGAGCAGTAGGCTGAATGGAGCAGTAGGCTGAATGGAGTGGTAAACTGAATGGAGCAGTAGGCTGAATGGAGAGGTAAACTGAATGGAGAGGTAGGCTGAATAGAGTGGTAAACTGAATGGAGCAGTAGGCTGAATGGAGTGGTAAACTGAATGGAGCAGTAGGCTGAATGGAGTGGTAAACTGAATGGAGCGGTAGGCTGAATAGAGTGGTAAACTGAATGGAGAGGTAGGCTGAATGGAGTGGTAAACTGAATGGAGCAGTAGGCTGAATGGAGTGGTAAACTGAATGGAGCAGTAGGCTGAATAGAGTCGTAAACTGAATGGAGAGGTAAACTGAATGGAGCAGTAGGCTGAATAGAGTGGTAAACTGAATGGAGAGGTAAACTGAATGGAGCAGTAGGCTGAATGGAGAGGTAAACTCAATGGAGTGGTAAACTGAATGGAGTGGTAAACTGAATGGAGAGGTAGGCTGAATAGAGTGGTAAACTGAATGGAGAGGTAGGCTGAATAGAGAGGTAAACTGAATGGAGCAGTAGGCTGAATAGAGTGGTAAACTGAATGGAGCAGTAGGCTGAATAGAGTGGTAAACTGAATGGAGCAGTAGGCTGAATAGAGTGGTAAACTGAATGGAGAGGTAAACTGAATGGAGCAGTAGGCTGAATGGAGAGGTAAACTCAATGGAGAGGTAAACTGAATGGAGAGGTAAACTGAATGGAGAGGTAAACTGAATGGAGAGGTAAACTGAATGGAGCAGTAGGCTGAATGGAGAGGTAAACTGAATGGAGAGGTAGGCTGAATAGAGTGGTAAACTGAATGGAGAGGTAAACTGAATGGAGAGGTAAACTGAATGGAGCAGTAGGCTGAATAGAGTGGTAAACTGAATGGAGAGGTAAACTGAATGGAGAGGTAAACTGAATGGAGCAGTAGGCTGAATAGAGTGGTAAACTGAATGGAGAGGTAAACTGAATGGAGAGGTAAACTGAATGGAGCAGTAGGCTGAATAGAGTGGTAAACTGAATGGAGCAGTAGGCTGAATGGAGAGGTAAACTCAATGGAGAGGTAAACTGAATGGAGCAGTAGGCTGAATGGAGAGGTAAACTGAATGGAGCAGTAGGCTGAATGGAGTGGTAAACTGAATGGAGAGGTAGGCTGAATAGAGTGGTAAACTGAATGGAGCAGTAGGCTGAATGGAGAGGTAAACTGAATGGAGAGGTAAACTGAATGGAGAGGTAAACTGAATGGAGCAGTAGGCTGAATGGAGTGGTAAACTGAATGGAGAGGTAAACTGAATGGAGCAGTAGGCTGAATGGAGAGGTAAACTGAATGGAGCAGTAGGCTGAATGGAGTGGTAAACTGAATGGAGAGGTAGGCTGAATAGAGTGGTAAACTGAATGGAGCAGTAGGCTGAATGGAGAGGTAAACTGAATGGAGAGGTAAACTGAATGGAGCAGTAGGCTGAATGGAGTGGTAAACTGAATGGAGCAGTAGGCTGAATGGAGTGGTAAACTGAATGGAGCAGTAGGCTGAATGGAGTGGTAAACTGAATGGAGCGGTAGGCTGAATAGAGTGGTAAACTGAATGGAGAGGTAGGCTGAATGGAGTGGTAAACTGAATGGAGCAGTAGGCTGAATGGAGTGGTAAACTGAATGGAGCGGTAGGCTGAATAGAGTGGTAAACTGAATGGAGAGGTAGGCTGAATGGAGTGGTAAACTGAATGGAGCAGTAGGCTGAATGGAGTGGTAAACTGAATGGAGCAGTAGGCTGAATAGAGTCGTAAACTGAATGGAGAGGTAAACTGAATGGAGCAGTAGGCTGAATAGAGTGGTAAACTGAATGGAGAGGTAAACTGAATGGAGCAGTAGGCTGAATGGAGAGGTAAACTCAATGGAGTGGTAAACTGAATGGAGTGGTAAACTGAATGGAGAGGTAGGCTGAATAGAGTGGTAAACTGAATGGAGAGGTAGGCTGAATAGAGAGGTAAACTGAATGGAGCAGTAGGCTGAATAGAGTGGTAAACTGAATGGAGCAGTAGGCTGAATAGAGTGGTAAACTGAATGGAGCAGTAGGCTGAATAGAGTGGTAAACTGAATGGAGAGGTAAACTGAATGGAGCAGTAGGCTGAATGGAGAGGTAAACTCAATGGAGAGGTAAACTGAATGGAGAGGTAAACTGAATGGAGAGGTAAACTGAATGGAGAGGTAAACTGAATGGAGCAGTAGGCTGAATGGAGAGGTAAACTGAATGGAGAGGTAGGCTGAATAGAGTGGTAAACTGAATGGAGAGGTAAACTGAATGGAGAGGTAAACTGAATGGAGCAGTAGGCTGAATAGAGTGGTAAACTGAATGGAGAGGTAAACTGAATGGAGAGGTAAACTGAATGGAGCAGTAGGCTGAATAGAGTGGTAAACTGAATGGAGAGGTAAACTGAATGGAGAGGTAAACTGAATGGAGCAGTAGGCTGAATAGAGTGGTAAACTGAATGGAGCAGTAGGCTGAATGGAGAGGTAAACTCAATGGAGAGGTAAACTGAATGGAGCAGTAGGCTGAATGGAGAGGTAAACTGAATGGAGCAGTAGGCTGAATGGAGTGGTAAACTGAATGGAGAGGTAGGCTGAATAGAGTGGTAAACTGAATGGAGCAGTAGGCTGAATGGAGAGGTAAACTGAATGGAGAGGTAAACTGAATGGAGAGGTAAACTGAATGGAGCAGTAGGCTGAATGGAGTGGTAAACTGAATGGAGAGGTAAACTGAATGGAGCAGTAGGCTGAATGGAGTGGTAAACTGAATGGAGAGGTAGGCTGAATAGAGTGGTAAACTGAATGGAGCAGTAGGCTGAATGGAGTGGTAAACTGAATGGAGAGGTAGGCTGAATAGAGTGGTAAACTGAATGGAGCAGTAGGCTGAATGGAGAGGTAAACTGAATGGAGCAGTAGGCTGAATGGAGTGGTAAACTGAATGGAGAGGTAAACTGAATGGAGCAGTAGGCTGAATGGAGAGGTAAACTGAATGGAGCAGTAGGCTGAATGGAGTGGTAAACTGAATGGAGAGGTAGGCTGAATAGAGTGGTAAACTGAATGGAGCAGTAGGCTGAATGGAGAGGTAAACTGAATGGAGAGGTAAACTGAATGGAGAGGTAAACTGAATGGAGCAGTAGGCTGAATGGAGTGGTAAACTGAATGGAGAGGTAAACTGAATGGAGCAGTAGGCTGAATGGAGTGGTAAACTGAATGGAGAGGTAGGCTGAATAGAGTGGTAAACTGAATGGAGCAGTAGGCTGAATGGAGTGGTAAACTGAATGGAGAGGTAGGCTGAATAGAGTGGTAAACTGAATGGAGCAGTAGGCTGAATGGAGAGGTAAACTGAATGGAGAGGTAAACTGAATGGAGAGGTAAACTGAATGGAGCAGTAGGCTGAATGGAGTGGTAAACTGAATGGAGAGGTAAACTGAATGGAGCAGTAGGCTGAATGGAGAGGTAAACTGAATGGAGCAGTAGGCTGAATGGAGTGGTAAACTGAATGGAGAGGTAGGCTGAATAGAGTGGTAAACTGAATGGAGCAGTAGGCTGAATGGAGAGGTAAACTGAATGGAGAGGTAAACTGAATGGAGAGGTAAACTGAATGGAGCAGTAGGCTGAATGGAGTGGTAAACTGAATGGAGAGGTAAACTGAATGGAGCAGTAGGCTGAATGGAGAGGTAAACTGAATGGAGCAGTAGGCTGAATGGAGAGGTAAACTGAATGGAGCAGTAGGCTGAATGGAGAGGTAAACTGAATGGAGAGGTAAACTGAATGGAGTGGTAAACTGAATGGAGAGGTAAACTGAATGGAGTGGTAAACTGAATGGAGAGGTAAACTGAATGGAGAGGTAAACTGAATGGAGAGGTAAACTGAATGGAGCAGTAGGCTGAATGGAGAGGTAAACTGAATGGAGCGGTAAACTGAATGGAGTGGTAAACTGAATGGAGAGGTAAACTGAATGGAGCAGTAGGCTGAATGGAGTGGTGATCTAAAAAGAGCAGAAACACTTGCTTTCTGCAACGCCAGGCCAAAGCGCATGCATCAGTTACAATTAAAGGCTCATTTCAAACCTCCCCGAAGCCGTAACACAGGCACCCTCAATCTCACACAACCTATCAAGGAACCTACCAGGTACAACCCTAAATCCGTAAACACAGGCACTCTCATAGACGTCATCCTAACCAATTTGCCGTGTAAATACATCTCTGCTGTCTTCAACCAGGATCTCAGCGATCACTGCCTCATTTCCTGCATCCGTAATGGGTCAGCGGTCAAACGACCTCCACTCATCACTGTCAAATGCTCCCTAAAACACTTCAGCGAGCAGGCCTTTCTAATCAACCTGACCGGGGTATCCTAGAAAGATATTGATCTCATCCTGCCAGTAGAGGATGCCGGGTTATTTTTTTAAATGCCTTCCTTTTTTATTTATTTTTTTTTATTTTACCTTTATTTAACCAGGCAAGTCAGTTAAGAACAAATTCTTATTTTCAATGACGGCCTGGGAACAGTGGGTTAACTGCCTGTTCAGGGGCAGAACGACAGATTTGTACCTTGTCAGCTCGGGGGTTTGAACTCGCAACCTTCCGGTTACTAGTCCAACGCTCTAACCACTAGGCTACCCCTGCCGCCCCAGTAGGCTAAATGCCTTCCTAATCATCTTAAATAAGCATGCCCCATTCAAGAAATGTATAACCAGGAACAGACATAGCCCTTGGTTCTCCCCAGACCTGACTGCCCTTAACCAACACAAAAACATCCTATGGCGTTTTGCATTAGCATCGAACAGCCCCCGGAATATTCAGCTTTTCAGGGAAGCTAGAAAGCATTATACACAGGCAGTTAGAAAAGCCAAGGCTAGCTTTTTCAAGCAAAAATGTGCTTCCTGCAACACTAACTCAAAAAAGTTCTGGGACACTAAAGTCCATGGAGAATAAGATCACCTCCTCCCAGCTGCCCACTGCACTGAAGATAGGAAACACTGTCACCACTGATAAATCCACTATAATTGAGAATTTCAGTAAGCATTTTTCTACGGCTGGCCATGCTTTCCACCTGGCTACCCCTACCCCGGTCAACAGCACTGCACCCCCCACAGCAACTCGCCCAAGGCTTCCCCATTTCTCCTTCTCCCAAATCCATTCAGCTGATGTTCTGAAAGAGCTGCAAAATCTGGACCCCTACAAATCAGCCGTGCTAGACAATCTGGACCCCTTCTTTCTAAAATGATCTGCCAAAATTATTGCCACCCCTATTACTAGCCTGTTCAACCTCTCTTTCGTGTCGTCTGAGATTCCCAAAGATTGGAAAGCTGCTGCGGTCATCCCCCTCTTCAAAGGGGGGGACACTCTTGACCCAAACTGCTACAGACCTATATCTATCCTGCCCTGCCTTTCTAAGGTCTTCAAAAGCCAAGTCAACAAACAGATTACCGACCATTTTGAATCTCACCATACCCTCTCTGCTATGCAATCTGGTTTCAGAGCTGGTCATGGGTGCACCTCAGCCACGCTCAAGGTCCTAAACGATATCTTAACCGCCATCGATAAGAAACATTACTGTGCAGCCGTATTCAGTGATCTGGCCAAGGCTTTCGACTCTGTCAATCACCACATCCTCATCGGCAGACTCGACAGCCTTGGTTTCTCAAATGATTGCCTCACCTGGTTCACCAACTACTTCTCTGATAGAGTTCAGTGTGTCAAATCGGAGGGTCTGTTGTCCGGACCTCTGGCAGTCTCTATGGGGGTGCCACAGGGTTCAATTCTTGGACCGACTCTCTTCTCTGTATACATCAATGATGTCGCTCTTGCTGCTGGAGAGTCTCTGATATACCTCTACGCAGATGACACCATTCTGTATACTTCTGGTCCTTCTTTGGACACTCCAGGCCCTCCAGGCAAGCTTCAATGCCATACAACTCTCCTTCCGTGGCTTCCAATTGCTCTTAAATACAAATAAAACTAAATGCATGCTATTCAACCGATGGCTGCCTGCACCTGCCTGCCTGTCCAACATCACTACTCTGGACGGCTCTGACTTAGAATACGTGGACAACTACAAATATCTAGCTGTCTGGTTAGACTGTAAACTCTCCTTCCAGACCCACATCAAACATCTCCAATCCAAAGTTAAATCTAGAATTGGCTTCCTATTTCGCAACAAAGCATCCTTCACTCATGCTGCCAAACATACCCTTGTAAAACTGACCATCCTACCAATCCTCGACTTCGACGATGTCATTTACAAAATAGCCTCCAATACCCTACTCAACAAATTGGATGAAGTCTATCACAGTGCCATCCGTTTTGTCACCAAAGCCCCATATACTACCCACCATTGCGACCTGTACGCTCTCGTTGTCTGGCCCTCGCTTCATACTCGTCGCCAAACCCACTGGCTCCATGTCATCTACTATACCCTGCTAGGTAAAGTCCCCCCTTATCTCAGCTCGCTGGTCACCATAGCATCACCCACCTGTAGCACGCGCTCCAGCAGGTATATCTCTCTGGTCACCCCCAAAACCAATTATTTCTTTGGCCGCCTCTCCTTCCAGTCATCTGCTGCCAATGACTGGAACAAACTACAAAAATCTCTGAAACTGGAAACACTTATCTCCCTCACTAGCTTTAAGCACCAACTGTCAGAGCAGCTCACAGATTACTGCACCTGTACACAGCCCACCTATAATTTAGCCCAAACAACTACCTCTTTCCCTACTGTATTTAATTTATTTATTTTGCTCCTTTGCACCCCATTATTTCTATTTCTACTTTGCACATTCTTCCACTGCAAATCTGCCATTCCAGTGTTTTACTTGCTATATTGCATTTACTTTGCCACTATGGCCTTTTTCTGCCATTACCTCCCTTATCTCACCTCATTTGCTCACATCGTATATAGATTTGTTTCTACTGTATTATTGACTGTATGTTTGTTTTACTCCATGTGTAACTCTGTGTCGTTGTATGCGTCAAACTGCTTTGCTTTATCTTGGCCAGGTCGCTATTGTAAATGAGAACTTGTTCTCAACTTGCCTACCTGGTTAAATAAAGGTGAAATAAAAAATTTAAATAAATAAAAAAAACTCCTTCGCAGGTGGTTTGAAGTCAGATACATATCTGATTCCTGGGCATGTGACTTGTGTCTGAATAGTCAAATCTGATTTTATTCGCCCCAAGTAGTTTTTAGACTGTTATTTGACATATCCTGCAGCTTGCTAGCTACTATGTTGACAGTTTGACAATAACATGTGGTTGCTAACTAGCTTGTTAATTGTTTACAAACAAATGAGTGAATATGCTAGAAAGCTAAACAGCGACCTAGCTAGCTGGTTGACTGCTGTGGCTAGCCAAAAATAACTGGTTTTGGAGGTCGGATCATCTTATCCTTTGAAGCTTTAAATGTTCTTACACAATGTTTTTGAACATTTTAACCTCTTCGATATAGGGGGCGCTCTTTTAATTTTTGGATGAAAAATGTTCCGTTTTAAACAATATATTTTGTCACGAAAAGATGCTCGACTATGCATATAATTGACAGCTTTGGAAAGAAAACACCCTGACGTTTCCAAAACTGCAAAGATATTGTCTGTGAGTGCCACAGAACTTATGTTACAGGCAAAACCCAGATGAAAATCCAATCAGGAAGTGCCGCATTTTTTTGAAACCGCCTTAAGTTTGTTACATAACTTCTGAATGATAGAAAACACAAGCAGCCTATGCCATTGCACATACACACCCGTTGTTACCATGACAACTAGCGTAGCTGTGATACCTTAGCTTGGGGGACATTTCTATTTTCAACCCTACAGTACCAACCAGCCATGGAGATATGTCACTCGCCGTGGAAGTCGAAGACAGTGTCCTCTGGCAACTTGAGATGTTAAATCTGGACACAGACCAGAAATGGCTTCGCCACTCTGGATCCAGAGGTTTTGGCGCCATCATCCCTGGGGGAGGTTTGAAGTTTCATTTAAGTGATTGCCCATCCAATATGCTGTGTCTATGGGGCCAGATTGCAATTCCCAAGGCTTCCAGCAGATGTCAACGGTCTTTAGAAAGTTGTTTGAGGCTTCTATTGTGGAAGAGGGTCGAATAAGAGCTGTTTAAACAAGTGGACTAGGCTGAGGCCAATCAGTTGTTTACTGTGCAGTCACGCGGGCGCGCCATTCCCTCTTTTTCCTCTGTAATGAATACACTATTGTCTGGTTGGAATATTATTGAAGATTTATTATAAAAAGACCCTAAGGATTGATTGTAAACATCGTTTGACATGTTTCTATAAACTGTAATGGAACTCTTTTGACTTTTCGTCTGGATTTTGTGCTAGCGCATTGTGCCTTTGGAATAGTGATCTAAAAGAGCAAACAAAACGGAGGAATTTGGACAGAAATATGGACGTAATCGAACAAAACAAAAATTTATTGTGGAAGTGGGAGTCCTGGGAGTGCATTCCGACGAAGATCAGCAAAGGTAAGTGAAGATTTATAATGCTATTTATGACTTTTGTTGACTCCACAGTATGGCTTGCTTTTGTAGCTGAACTCTGTACTCAGATTATTGAATATTGTGCTTTTGTCGTAAAGCTTTTTTTTTAAATCTGACACAGCGGTTGCATTAAGAACAAGTTTATCTTTAATTCTATGTAAAACATGAATCTTTCATCAAAGTTTATGATGAGTATTTATTTGATTTGATGTGGCTCTCTGCAATTTCTCTGGATGTTTTGGAGGCATTTCTGAACATAGCACCAATGTAAACTGAGGTTAATTGGATATAAATATGACCTTGATCGAACAAAACATACATGTATTGTGTAACACTGAGTCCTGGGACTGTCATCTGATGAAGATTGTCAAAGGTTAGTGATTAATTTGATCTATATTTCTGCTTTTTGTGACACCTCTCTTTGGTTGGAAAATGGCTAAATGCTTTCTGTGACAAGTTGCTGACCTAGCATAATGATTTTTTCTGCTTTCGCCGAAAAGCCTTTTTGAAATCGGACACTGTGGTTCGATTAATGAGAAGTGAATCTTTAAAATGGTGTAAAATACTTGTATGGTTGAGGAATTTTAATTAGGAGAATTCTGTTGTTTTGAATTTGACGCCCTGCAATTTCACTGGCTGTTGGCGAGGTGGGACGCTAGCGTCCCGAACGATCCCAGAGAGGTTAATGGAAGCCTATCCAACATGATCTAGGTAGAATCAGGAATTCCCCAGGGTAGCTGTCTAGGCCCCTTACTTTTTTCAATATTTACTAACGACACGCCACTGGCTTTGAGTAAAGCCAGTGTGTCTATGTATGTGGATGACTCAACACTATACACGTCAGCTACTACAACAACTGAAATGACTACAACACTTAACAACGAGCTGCTGTTAGTTTAAGAATGGGTGGCAAGGAATAAGTTTGTCCTAAATATTTCAAAAACTAAAATCACTGTTTTTGGGACAATTCATTCACCAAACCTTAAACTCAATTTTAAAATGAATAATGTAGAAATTGAGCTAATTGAGGTGACTAAACTTCTTGGAGTAACCCTGGATGGTAAACCGTCATGGTCAAAACATATTAATACAACAGTAGCTAAGATGGGGAGAAGTCTGTCCATAAGTAAGTGCTTCCAATTTAACAACACTACCAACAAGGCAGATCCTACAGGCTCTAGTTTTGTTGCACCTGGACTAATGTTCAGTCATGTGGTCAGGTGCCACAAAGAGGAACTTAGGAAAATCACAATCGGTTCAGAATAGGGCAGCATGGCTGGCCCTTAAATGTACACAGGGAGCTAACATTAATGATATGCATGTCAATCTCTTATGGCTCAAAATGGAGGAGAGATTGACTTCTTCACTACTTGTTTTTGTAAGAAGTGTTGACAAGCTGAATGCACCAAGCTGTCTGTTTAAACTATTAACACACAGCTCAGACACCCATGCATACCCCACAAGACAAGCGACCAGAGGTCTCTTCACGATCCCCAAGTCCAGAGCAGACTATGGGAGGCACACAGAACTACATAGAGCCATGACTACATGGAACTTTATCTCACATCAGGTAACAGAAGCAGTAGAATCAGATAAGTCTACTAGTGTCTACTTGACCATAAGACCATAATTTGCAAATAAATTCATTAAAAATCCTACAATGTGATTTTCTGGATTTTTTTTCTCATTTTGTCTGTCATAGTTGAAGTGTACCTATGATGAAAAGTACAGGCCTCTCATCATTTTAAGTGGGATAACTTGCACAATTGGTGGCTGACTAAATACTATTTTGCCCCACTGTACACCATCACAGTACATCCATGATTTAGTTTAGTCAGTTCTAATAAAAAAACAATATGATATGAAGAAAATGTATTTCAGAAGAACAGAATATGAGTGTTTGTTTTCTGGCTATGAGCCCTGCCATAGGCTTGTTTGTTTATCTGACAGGTGTATAAGTCCAGTGGCAATATTTTATATGATAGGACTTTATAGAAGAATATTATTGAGCTTAGCTGAATAAAATATAAAGGATATTTTTCCCATTCCGGAGCGAGTGCGCATATTAAGTGACTCTTGACCCGTAAAAGTGATCATTGGAAACAGGTCCTATAAACTAGATTTAGAGTCATTTGCCAACTTTGCTTGTGAATGATACAAACTTTAGAATGTCTTAGAAATCAAAACATATATGGGCTGCATGGTGCGACAATAAGCTATTGATGATTGGAGTCTCAAAAAAAAACTTGCTCTGTTCCTTGCCTCAGGCTAGACATGCTGTTCTCTCATCAGGTAATCATATTTTCACCCATCAGACTATTCTCAATGTAATTTTGTCTTTACTCATATGTAAAATTTGTTTTGTTTTAGAATTGCCCATTATCAAATGGGCAGGAATATTGGCAAGGGGGGAAAAAGACATGGTGGCGAATGGAGGCCGAGAGTGGCGAATGGAGGCCGAGGGTGGCGAATGGAGGCCGAGGGTGGCGAATGGAGGCCGAGGGTGGCGAATGGAGGCCGAGGGTGGTGAATGGAGACAGAGAGTGGCGAATGGAGGCCGCTGGTGGCGAATGGAGGCCGAGGGTGGCGAATGGAGGCCGAGGGTGGCGAATGGAGGCCGAGAGTGGCGAATGGAGGCCGAGGGTGGCAAATGGAGGCAGAGGGTGGCGAATGGAGGCCAAGGGTGGCGAATGGAGGCCAAGGGTGGCGAATGGAGACAGAGCGTGGCGAATGGAGACAGAGCGTGGCGAATGGAGGCCGCTGGTGGCGAATGGAGGCCGAGGATGGCGAATGGAGGCCGAGGGTGGCGAATGAAGACCGAGGGTGGCGAATGGAGGCCGAGGGTGGCGAATGGAGACAGAGAGTGGCGAATGGAGACAGAGAGTGGCGAATGGAGGCCGCTGGTGATAAATGGAGGCCGAGGGTGGCGAATGGAGGCCAAGAGTGGCGAATGGAGACCGAGGGTGGCGAATGGAGGCCGCTGGTGGCGAATGGAGGCAGAGGGTGGCGAATGGAGGCCGCTGGTGGCGAATGGAGGCAGAGGGTGGCGAATGGAGGCCGAGGGTGGCGAATGGAGGCCGAGGGTGGCGAATGGAGGCCGAGGGTGGCGAATGGAGACAGAGCGTGGCGAATGGAGGCCGCTGGTGGCGAATGGAGGCAGAGGGTGGCGAATGGAGGCCGAGGGTGGCGAATGCAGGCCGAGGGTGGCGAATGGAGGCCGAGGGTGGCGAATGGAGACAGAGAGTGGCGAATGGAGGCCGCTGGTGGCGAATGGAGGCCGAGGGTGGCGAATGGAGGCCGAGGGTGGCGAATGGAGACAGAGCGTGGCGAATGGAGGCCGCTGGTGGCGAATGGAGGCAGAGGGTGGCGAATGGAGGCCGAGGGTGGCGAATGGAGGCCGAGGGTGGCGAATGGAGACAGAGCGTGGCGAATGGAGGCCGCTGGTGGCGAATGGAGGCAGAGGGTGGCGAATGGAGGCCGAGGGTGGCGAATGCAGGCCGAGGGTGGCGAATGGAGGCCGAGGGTGGCGAATGGAGACAGAGAGTGGCGAATGGAGGCCGCTGGTGGCGAATGGAGGCCGAGGGTGGCGAATGGAGGCCGAGGGTGGCGAATGGAGGCCGAGGGGGGCGAATGGAGGCCGAGAGTGGCGAATGGAGGCCGAGGGTGGCGAATGGAGGCCGAGGGTGGCGAATGGAGGCAGAGGGTGGCGAATGGAGACAGAGCGTGGCGAATGGAGATCGTTGGTGGCGAATGGAGACCGAGGGTGGCGAATGGAGGCCGAGGGTGGCGAATGGAGACAGAGAGTGGCGAATGGAGACAGAGAGTGGCGAATGGAGACAGAGGGTGCGAATGGAGACAGAGGGTGGCGAATGGTGACAGAGGGTGGCGAATGGTGACAGAGGGTGGCGAATGGAGACAGAGGGTGGCCAATGGAGGCCGAGGGTGGCGAATGGAGGCCGAGGGTGGCGAATGGAGGCCGAGGGTGGAGAATGGAGGCCGAGGGGGGCGAATGGAGGCCGAGAGTGGCGAATGGAGGCCGAGGGTGGCGAATGGAGGCAGAGGGTGGCGAATGGAAACAGAGCGTGGCGAATGGAGTTCGTTGGTGGCGAATGGAGGCCGAGGGTGGCGAAAGGAGGCCGAGGGTTGCGAATGGAGGCCGATGGTGGCGAATGGAGGCCGAGGGTGGCGAATGGAGGCCGAGGGTGGCGAATGGAGACAGAGCGTGGCGAATGGAGGCCGCTGGTGGCGAATGGAGGCAGAGGGTGGCGAATGGAGACAGAGCGTGGCGAATGGAGATCGTTGGTGGCGAATGGAGGCCGAGGGTGGCGAAAGGAGGCCGAGGGTTGCGAATGGAGGCCGATGGTGGCGAATGGAGGCCGAGGGTGGCGAATGGAGACAGAGCGTGGCGAATGGAGGCCGCTGGTGGCGAATGGAGGCAGAGGGTGGCGAATGGAGGCCGAGGGTGGCGAATGGAGGCCGAGGGTGGCGAATGGAGGCCGAGGGTGGCGAATGCAGGCCGAGGGTGGCGAATGGAGGCCGAGGGTGGCGAATGGAGGCCGAGGGTGGCGAATGGAGACAGAGCGTGGCGAATGGAGGCCGCTGGTGGCGAATGGAGGCAGAGGGTGGCGAATGGAGGCCGAGGGTGGCGAATGGAGGCCGAGGGTGGCGAATGGAGGCCGAGGGTGGCGAATGGAGACAGAGCATGGCGAATGGAGGCCGCTGGTGGCGAATGGAGGCAGAGGGTGGCGAATGGAGGCCGAGGGTGGCGAATGCAGGCCGAGGGTGGCGAATGGAGGCCGAGGGTGGCGAATGGAGACAGAGAGTGGCGAATGGAGGCCGCTGGTGGCGAATGGAGGCCGAGGGTGGCGAATGGAGGCCGAGGGGGGCGAATGGAGGCCGAGAGTGGCGAATGGAGGCCGAGGGTGGCGAATGGAGAGCGAGGGTGGCGAATGGAGGCAGAGGGTGGCGAATGGAGACAGAGCGTGGCGAATGGAGATCGTTGGTGGCGAATGGAGGCCGAGGGTGGCGAAAGGAGGCCGAGGGTTGCGAATGGAGGCCGATGGTGGCGAATGGAGGCCGAGGGTGGCGAATGGAGACAGAGCGTGGCGAATGGAGGCCGCTGGTGGCGAATGGAGGCAGAGGGTGGCGAATGGAGGCCGAGGGTGGCGAATGGAGACCGAGGGTGGCGAATGGAGACAGAGCGTGGCGAATGGAGGCCGCTGGTGGCGAATGGAGGCAGAGGGTGGCGAATGGAGGCCGAGGGTGGCGAATGGAGACCGAGGGTGGCGAATGGAGACAGAGCGTGGCGAATGGAGGCCGCTGGTGGCGAATGGAGGCAGAGGGTGGCGAATGGAGGCCGAGGGTGGCGAATGCAGGCCGAGGGTGGCGAATGGAGGCCGAGGGTGGCGAATGGAGACAGAGAGTGGCGAATGGAGGCCGCTGGTGGCGAATGGAGGCCGAGGGTGGCGAATGGAGGCCGAGGGTGGCGAATGGAGGCCGAGGGGGGCGAATGGAGGCCGAGAGTGGCGAATGGAGGCCGAGAGTGGCGAATGGAGGCCGAGGGTGGCGAATGGAGGCCGAGGGTGACGAATGGAGACCGAGGGTGGCGAATGGAGACAGAGCGTGGCGAATGGAGACAGAGCGTGGCGAATGGAGATCGTTGGTGGCGAATGGAGGCCGAGGGTGGCGAAAGGAGGCCGAGGGTTGCGAATGGAGGCCGATGGTGGCGAATGGAGGCCGAGGGTGGCGAATGGAGACAGAGCGTGGCGAATGGAGGCCGCTGGTGGCGAATGGAGGCAGAGGGTGGCGAATGGAGGCCGAGGGTGGCGAATGGAGACCGAGGGTGGCGAATGGAGACAGAGCGTGGCGAATGGAGGCCGCTGGTGGCGAATGGAGGCAGAGGGTGGCGAATGGAGGCCGAGGGTGGCGAATGCAGGCCGAGGGTGGCGAATGGAGGCCGAGGGTGGCGAATGGAGACAGAGAGTGGCGAATGGAGGCCGCTGGTGGCGAATGGAGGCCGAGGGTGGCGAATGGAGGCCGAGGGTGGCGAATGGAGGCCGAGGGGGGCGAATGGAGGCCGAGAGTGGCGAATGGAGGCCGAGAGTGGCGAATGGAGGCCGAGGGTGGCGAATGGAGGCCGAGGGTGACGAATGGAGGCAGAGGGTGGCGAATGGAGACAGAGCGTGGCGAATGGAGATCGTTGGTGGCGAATGGAGGCCGAGGGTGGCGAATGGAGGCCGAGGGTGGCGAATGGAGACAGAGAGTGGCGAATGGAGACAGAGAGTGGCGAATGGAGACAGAGGGTTCGAATGGAGACAGAGGGTGGCGAATGGTGACAGAGGGTGGCGAATGGAGACAGAGGGTGGCCAATGGAGGCCGAGGGTGGTGAATGGAGGCCGAGGGTGGCGAATGGAGGCCGAGGGTGGCGAATGGAGGCCGAGGGGGGCGAATGGAGGCCGAGAGTGGCGAATGGAGGCCGAGGGTGGCGAATGGAGGCCGAGGGTGGCGAATGGAGGCAGAGGGTGGCGAATGGAGACAGAGCGTGGCGAATGGAGATCGTTGGTGGCGAATGGAGGCCGAGGGTGGCGAAAGGAGGCCGAGGGTTGCGAATGGAGGCCGATGGTGGCGAATGGAGGCCGAGGGTGGCGAATGGAGACAGAGCGTGGCAAATGGAGGCCGCTGGTGGCGAATGGAGGCAGAGGGTGGCGAATGGAGGCCAAGGGTGGCGAATGGAGGCCGAGAGTGGCGAATGGAGGCCGAGGGTGGCGAATGGAGACAGAGCGTGGCGAATGGAGGCCGCTGGTGGCGAATGGAGGCAGAGGGTGGCGAATGGAGGCCGAGGGTGGCGAATGCAGGCCGAGGGTGGCGAATGGAGGCCGAGGGTGGCGAATGGAGACAGAGAGTGGCGAATGGAGGCCGCTGGTGGCGAATGGAGGCCGAGGGTGGCGAATGGAGGCCGAGGGTGGCGAATGGAGACCGAGGGTGGCGAATGGAGACAGAGCGTGGCGAATGGAGGCCGCTGGTGGCGAATGGAGGCAGAGGGTGGCGAATGGAGGCCGAGGGTGGTGAATGCAGGCCGAGGGTGGCGAATGGAGGCCGAGGGTGGCGAATGGAGACAGAGAGTGGCGAATGGAGGCCGCTGGTGGCGAATGGAGGCCGAGGGTGGCGAATGGAGGCCGAGGGTGGCGAATGGAGGCCGAGGGGGGCGAATGGAGGCCGAGAGTGGCGAATGGAGGCCGAGAGTGGCGAATGGAGGCCGAGGGTGGCGAATGGAGGCCGAGGGTGACGAATGGAGGCAGAGGGTGGCGAATGGAGACAGAGCGTGGCGAATGGAGATCGTTGGTGGCGAATGGAGGCCGAGGGTGGCGAATGGAGGCCGAGGGTGGCGAATGGAGACAGAGAGTGGCGAATGGAGACAGAGAGTGGCGAATGGAGACAGAAGGTTCGAATGGAGACAGAGGGTGGCGAATGGTGACAGAGGGTGGCGAATGGAGACAGAGGGTGGCCAATGGAGGCCGAGGGTGGTGAATGGAGGCCGAGGGTGGCGAATGGAGGCCGAGGGTGGCGAATGGAGGCCGAGGGGGGCGAATGGAGGCCGAGAGTGGCGAATGGAGGCCGAGGGTGGCGAATGGAGGCCGAGGGTGGCGAATGGAGGCAGAGGGTGGCGAATGGAGACAGAGCGTGGCGAATGGAGATCGTTGGTGGCGAATGGAGGCCGAGGGTGGCGAAAGGAGGCCGAGGGTTGCGAATGGAGGCCGATGGTGGCGAATGGAGGCCGAGGGTGGCGAATGGAGACAGAGCGTGGCAAATGGAGGCCGCTGGTGGCGAATGGAGGCAGAGGGTGGCGAATGGAGGCCGAGGGTGGCAAATGGAGGCCGAGAGTGGCGAATGGAGGCCGAGGGTGGCGAATGGAGACAGAGCGTGGCGAATGGAGGCCGCTGGTGGCGAATGGAGGCAGAGGGTGGCGAATGGAGGCCGAGGGTGGGGAATGGAGGCCGAGGGTGGCGAATGGAGGCCGAGGGTGGCGAATGGAGACAGAGAGTGGCGAATGGAGGCCGCTGGTGGCGAATGGAGGCCGAGGGTGGCGAATGGAGGCCGAGGGGGGCGAATGGAGGCCGAGAGTGGCGAATGGAGGCTGAGGGTGGCGAATGGAGGCCGAGGGTGGCGAATGGAGGCCGAGGGTGGCGAATGGAGGCAGAGGGTGGCGAATGGAGACAGAGCGTGGCGAATGGAGATCGTTGGTGGCGAATGGAGGCCGAGGGTGGCGAATGGAGGCCGAGGGTGGCGAATGGAGACAGAGAGTGGCGAATGGAGACAGAGAGTGGCGAATGGAGACAGAGGGTGCGAATGGAGACAGAGGGTGGCGAATGGTGACAGAGGGTGGCCAATGGAGGCCGAGGGTGGCGAATGGAGGCCGAGGGTGGCGAATGGAGGCCGAGGGTGGCGAATGGAGGCCGAGGGTGGCCAATGGAAGTCGAGGGTGGCGAATGGAGACAGAGAGTGGCGAATGGAGACAGAGAGTGGCGAATGGAGACAGAGGGTGCGAATGGAGACAGAGGGTGGCGAATGGTGACAGAGGGTGGCGAATGGAGACAGAGGGTGGCCAATGGAGGCCGAGGGTGGCGAAAGGAGGCCGAGGGTGGCGAATGGAGGCCGAGGGTGGCGAATGGAGGCCGAGGGGGGCGAATGGAGGCCGAGGGTGGCGAATGGAGGCCGAGGGGGGCGAATGGAGGCCGAGAGTGGCGAATGGAGGCCGAGGGTGGCGAATGGAGGCCGAGGGTGGCGAAGGAGGCAGAGGGTGGCGAATGGAGACAGAGCGTGGCGAATGGAGATCGTTGGTGGCGAAAGGAGGCCGAGGGTGGCGAAAGGAGGCCGAGGGTTGCGAATGGAGGCCGATGGTGGCGAATGGAGGCCGAGGGTGGCGAATGGAGACAGAGCGTGGCGAATGGAGGCCGCTGGTGGCGAATGGAGGCAGAGGGTGGTGAATGGAGGCCGAGGGTGGCGAATGGAGGCCGAGGGTGGCGAATGAAGGCCGAGGGTGGCGAATGGAGACAGAGCGTGGCGAATGGAGGCCGCTGGTGGCGAATGGAGGCAGAGGGTGGCGAATGGAGGCCGAGGGTGGCGAATGCAGGCCGAGGGTGGCGAATGGAGGCCGAGGGTGGCGAATGGAGACAGAGAGTGGCGAATGGAGGCCGCTGGTGGCGAATGGAGGCCGAGGGTGGCGAATGGAGGCCGAGGGGGGCGAATGGAGGCCGAGAGTGGCGAATGGAGGCCGAGGGTGGCGAATGGAGGCCGAGGGTGGCGAATGGAGGCCGAGGGTGGCGAATGGAGGCAGAGGGTGGCGAATGGAGACAGAGCGTGGCGAATGGAGATCGTTGGTGGCGAATGGAGGCCGAGGGTGGCGAATGGAGGCCGAGGGTGGCGAATGGAGACAGAGCGTGGCGAATGGAGACAGAGAGTGGCGAATGGAGACAGAGGGTGCGAATGGAGACAGAGGGTGGCGAATGGTGACAGAGGGTGGCGAATGGAGACAGAGGGTGGCCAATGGAGGCCGAGGGTGGCAAATGGAGGCCGAGAGTGGCGAATGGAGGCCGAGGGTGGCGAATGGAGGCCGAGGGTGGCCAATGGAAGTCGAGGGTGGCGAATGGAGGCCGAGGGTGGCGAATGGAGTCCGAGGGTGGCCAACGGAGGCCAAAGGTGGAGAATGGAGGCCGAGGGTGGCGAATGGAGGCCGAGGGTGGCGAATGGAGGCCGAGGGTGGCGAATGGAGTCCGAGGGTGGCGAATGAAGTCCGAGGGTGGCGAATGGATGCCGAGAGTGGCGAATGGAGTCCGAGGGTGGCGAATGGAGGCCGAGGGTGGCGAATGGAGGCCGAGGGTGGCGAATGGAGGCCGAGGGTGGCGAAAGGAGGCCGAGGGTTGCGAATGGAGGCCGATGGTGGCGAATGGAGGCCGAGGGTGGCGAATGGAGACAGAGCGTGGCGAATGGAGGCCGCTGGTGGCGAATGGAGGCAGAGGGTGGCGAATGGAGGCCGAGGGTGGCGAATGGAGGCCGAGGGTGGCGAATGGAGACAGAGCGTGGCGAATGGAGGCCGCTGGTGGCGAATGGAGGCAGAGGGTGGCGAATGGAGGCCGAGGGTGGCGAATGCAGGCCGAGGGTGGCGAATGGAGGCCGAGGGTGGCGAATGGAGACAGAGAGTGGCGAATGGAGGCCGCTGGTGGCGAATGGAGGCCGAGGGTGGCGAATGGAGGCCGAGGGTGGCGAATGGAGGCCGAGGGTGGCGAATGGAGGCCGAGGGTGGCGAATGGAGGCCGAGGGTGGCGAATGGAGGCCGAGGGTGGCGAATGGAGGCAGAGGGTGGCGAATGGAGACAGAGCGTGGCGAATGGAGATCGTTGGTGGCGAATGGAGGCCGAGGGTGGCGAATGGAGGCCGAGGGTGGCGAATGGAGACAGAGCGTTGCGAATGGAGACAGAGAGTGGCGAATGGAGACAGAGGGTGCGAATGGAGACAGAGGGTGGCGAATGGTGACAGAGGGTGGCGAATGGAGACAGAGGGTGGCCAATGGAGACCGAGGGTGGCGAATGGAGGCCGAGAGTGGCGAATGGAGGCCGAGGGTGGCGAATGGAGGCCGAGGGTGGCCAATGGAAGTCGAGGGTGGCGAATAGAGGCCGAGGGTGGCGAATGGAGTCCGAGGGTGGCCAACGGAGGCCAAAGGTGGAGAATGGAGGCCGAGGGTGGCGAATGGAGGCCGAGGGTGGCGAATGGAGGCCGAGGGTGGCGAATGGAGTCCGAGGGTGGCGAATGAAGTCCGAGGGTGGCGAATGGATGCCGAGAGTGGCGAATGGAGTCCGAGGGTGGCGAATGGAGGCCGAGGGTGGCGAATGGAGGCCAAGGGTGGCGAATGGAGGCCGAGGGTGGCGAATGGAGGCCGAGGGTGGCGAATGGAGACAGAGCGTGGCGAATGGAGGCCGCTGGTGGCGAATGGAGGCAGAGGGTGGCGAATGGAGGCCGAGGGTGGCGAATGCAGGCCGAGGGTGGCGAATGGAGGCCGAGGGTGGCGAATGGAGACAGAGAGTGGCGAATGGAGGCCGCTGGTGGCGAATGGAGGCCGAGGGTGGCGAATGGAGGCCGAGGGTGGCGAATGGAGGCCGAGAGTGGCGAATGGAGGCCGAGGGTGGCGAATGGAGGCCGAGGGTGGCGAATGGAGGCCGAGGGTGGCGAATGGAGGCAGAGGGTGGCGAATGGAGACATAGCGTGGCGAATGGAGATCGTTGGTGGCGAATGGAGGCCGAGGGTGGCGAATGGAGGCCGAGGGTGGCGAATGGAGACAGAGCGTGGCGAATGGAGACAGAGAGTGGCGAATGGAGACAGAGGGTGCGAATGGAGACAGAGGGTGGCGAATGGAGACAGAGGGTGGCCAATGGAGGCCGAGGGTGGCGAATGGAGGCCGAGAGTGGCGAATGGAGGCCGAGGGTGGCGAATGGAGGCCGAGGGTGGCCAATGGAAGTCGAGGGTGGCGAATGGAGGCCGAGGGTGGCGAATGGAGTCCGAGGGTGGCCAATGGAGGCCAAAGGTGGAGAATGGAGGCCGAGGGTGGCGAATGGAGGCCGAGGGTGGCGAATGGAGGCCGAGGGTGGCGAATGGAGTCCGAGGGTGGCGAATGAAGTCCGAGGGTGGCGAATGGATGCCGAGAGTGGCGAATGGAGTCCGAGGGTGGCGAATGGAGGCCGAGGGTGGCGAATGGAGGCCGAGGGTGGCGAATGGAGGCAGAGGGTGGCGAATGGAGACAGAGGGTGGCGAATGGAGGCCCGAGGGTGGCGAATGGAGGCCGAGGGTGGCGAATGGAGGCCGAGGGTGGCGAATGGAGGCCGAGGGTGGCGAATGGAGGCCGAGGGTGGCGAATGGAAGTCGAGGGTGGAGAATGGAGGCCGAGGGTGGCGAATGGAGTCAGAGGGTGGCGAATGGAGGCCGAGGGAGGAGAATGGAGGCCGAGGGTGGCGAATGGAGGCAGAGGGTGGCGAATGGAGGCAGAGGTTGGCGAATGGAGGCCGAGGGTGGCTAATGGAGGCCGAGGGTGGCCAATGGATGCCGAGGGTGGCCAATGGAGGCCGAGGGTGGCGAATGGAGGCGGAGGGTGGCGAATGGAGGCAGAGGGTGGCGAATGGAGGCCGAGGGTGGCGAATGGAGGCCGAGGGTGGCGAATGGAAGCCGAGTGTGGCGAATGGAGGCCGAGGGTGGCGAATGGAGGCCGAGGGTGGCGAATGGAGGCCGAGGGTGGCGAATGGAGTCCGAGAGTGGCGAATGGAGGCCGAGGGTGGCGAATGGAGGCAGAGGGTGGCGAATGGAGGCAGAGGGTGGCGAATGGAGGCAGAGCGTGGCGAATGGAGGCCGCTGGTGGCGAATGGAGGCAGAGGGTGGCGAATGGAGGCCGAGGGTGGCGAATGCAGGCCGAGGGTGGCGAATGGAGGCAGAGTGTGGCGAATGGAGACAGAGCGTGGCGAATGGAGTTTGTTGGTGGCGAATGGAGGCCGAGGGTGGCGAATGGAGGCCGAGGGTGGCGAATGGAGACAGAGCGTGGCGAATGGAGACAGAGAGTGGCGAATGGAGACAGAGGGTGCGAATGGAGACAGAGGGTGGCGAAAGGAGGCCGAGGGTTGCGAATGGAGGCCGATGGTGGCGAATGGAGGCCGAGGGTGGCGAATGGAGACAGAGCGTGGCGAATGGAGGCCGCTGGTGGCGAATGGAGGCAGAGGGTGGCGAATGGAGGCCGAGGGTGGCGAATGCAGGCCGAGGGTGGCGAATGGAGGCCGAGGGTGGCGAATGGAGACAGAGAGTGGCGAATGGAGGCCGCTGGTGGCGAATGGAGGCCGAGGGTGGCGAATGGAGGCCGAGGGGGGCGAATGGAGGCCGAGAGTGGCGAATGGAGGCTGAGGGTGGCGAATGGAGGCCGAGGGTGGCGAATGGAGGCCGAGGGTGGCGAATGGAGGCAGAGGGTGGCGAATGGAGACAGAGCGTGGCGAATGGAGATCGTTGGTGGCGAATGGAGGCCGAGGGTGGCGAATGGAGGCTGAGGGTGGCGAATGGAGACAGAGAGTGGCGAATGGAGACAGAGAGTGGCGAATGGAGACAGAGGGTGCGAATGGAGACAGAGGGTGGCGAATGGTGACAGAGGGTGGCGAATGGAGACAGAGGGTGGCCAATGGAGGCCGAGGGTGGCGAATGGAGGCCGAGGGTGGCCAATGGAGGCCGAGGGTGGCGAATGGAGGCCGAGGGTGGCCAATGGAAGTCGAGGGTGGCGAATGGAGACAGAGAGTGGCGAATGGAGACAGAGAGTGGCGAATGGAGACAGAGGGTGCGAATGGAGACAGAGGGTGGCGAATGGTGACAGAGGGTGGCGAATGGAGACAGAGGGTGGCCAATGGAGGCCGAGGGTGGCGAATGGAGGCCGAGGGTGGCGAATGGAGGCCGAGGGTGGCGAATGGAGGCCGAGGGGTCGAATGGAGGCCGAGAGTGGCGAATGGAGGCCGAGGGTGGCGAATGGAGGCCGAGGGTGGCGAATGGAGGCAGAGGGTGGCGAATGGAGACAGAGCGTGGCGAATGGAGATCGTTGGTGGCGAAAGGAGGCCGAGGGTGGCGAAAGGAGGCCGAGGGTTGCGAATGGAGGCCGATGGTGGCGAATGGAGGCCGAGGGTGGCGAATGGAGACAGAGCGTGGCGAATGGAGGCCGCTGGTGGCGAATGGAGGCAGAGGGTGGCGAATGGAGGCCGAGGGTGGCGAATGGAGGCCGAGGGTGGCGAATGGAGGCCGAGGGTGGCGAATGGAGACAGAGCGTGGCGAATGGAGGCCGCTGGTGGCGAATGGAGTCAGAGGGTGGCGAATGGAGGCCGAGGGTGGCGAATGCAGGCCGAGGGTGGCGAATGGAGGCCGAGGGTGGCGAATGGAGACAGAGAGTGGCGAATGGAGGCCGCTGGTGGCGAATGGAGGCCGAGGGTGGCGAATGGAGGCCGAGGGGGGCGAATGGAGGCCGAGAGTGGCGAATGGAGGCCGAGGGTGGCGAATGGAGGCCGAGGGTGGCGAATGGAGGCCGAGGGTGGCGAATGGAGGCAGAGGGTGGCGAATGGAGACAGAGCGTGGCGAATGGAGATCGTTGGTGGCGAATGGAGGCCGAGGGTGGCGAATGGAGGCCGAGGGTGGCGAATGGAGACAGAGCGTGGCGAATGGAGACAGAGAGTGGCGAATGGAGACAGAGGGTGCGAATGGAGACAGAGGGTGGCGAATGGTGACAGAGGGTGGCGAATGGTGACAGAGGGTGGCGAATGGAGACAGAGGGTGGCCAATGGAGGCCGAGGGTGGCGAATGGAGGCCGAGGGTGGCGAATGGAGGCCGAGGGTGGCGAATGGAGGCCGAGGGTGGCCAATGGAAGTCGAGGGTGGCGAATGGAGACAGAGAGTGGCGAATGGAGACAGAGAGTGGCGAATGGAGACAGAGGGTGCGAATGGAGACAGAGGGTGGCGAATGGTGACAGAGGGTGGCGAATGGAGACAGAGGGTGGCCAATGGAGGCCGAGGGTGGCGAATGGAGGCCGAGGGTGGCGAATGGAGGCCGAGGGTGGCGAATGGAGGCCGAGGGGTCGAATGGAGGCCGAGAGTGGCGAATGGAGGCCGAGGGTGGCGAATGGAGGCCGAGGGTGGCGAATGGAGGCAGAGGGTGGCGAATGGAGACAGAGCGTGGCGAATGGAGATCGTTGGTGGCGAAAGGAGGCCGAGGGTGGCGAAAGGAGGCCGAGGGTTGCGAATGGAGGCCGATGGTGGCGAATGGAGGCCGAGGGTGGCGAATGGAGACAGAGCGTGGCGAATGGAGGCCGCTGGTGGCGAATGGAGGCAGAGGGTGGCGAATGGAGGCCGAGGGTGGCGAATGGAGGCCGAGGGTGGCGAATGGAGGCCGAGGGTGGCGAATGGAGACAGAGCGTGGCGAATGGAGGCCGCTGGTGGCGAATGGAGTCAGAGGGTGGCGAATGGAGGCCGAGGGTGGCGAATGCAGGCCGAGGGTGGCGAATGGAGGCCGAGGGTGGCGAATGGAGACAGAGAGTGGCGAATGGAGGCCGCTGGTGGCGAATGGAGGCCGAGGGTGGCGAATGGAGGCCGAGGGGGGCGAATGGAGGCCGAGAGTGGCGAATGGAGGCCGAGGGTGGCGAATGGAGGCCGAGGGTGGCGAATGGAGGCCGAGGGTGGCGAATGGAGGCAGAGGGTGGCGAATGGAGACAGAGCGTGGCGAATGGAGATCGTTGGTGGCGAATGGAGGCCGAGGGTGGCGAATGGAGGCCGAGGGTGGCGAATGGAGACAGAGCGTGGCGAATGGAGACAGAGAGTGGCGAATGGAGACAGAGGGTGCGAATGGAGACAGAGGGTGGCGAATGGTGACAGAGGGTGGCGAATGGAGACAGAGGGTGGCCAATGGAGGCCGAGGGTGGCAAATGGAGGCCGAGAGTGGCGAATGGAGGCCGAGGGTGGCGAATGGAGGCCGAGGGTGGCCAATGGAAGTCGAGAGTGGCGAATGGAGGCCGAGGGTGGCGAATGGAGTCCGAGGGTGGCCAATGGAGGCCAAAGGTGGAGAATGGAGGCCGAGGGTGGCGAATGGAGGCCGAGGGTGGCGAATGGAGGCCGAGGGTGGCGAATGGAGTCCGAGGGTGGCGAATGAAGTCCGAGGGTGGCGAATGGATGCCGAGAGTGGCGAATGGAGTCCGAGGGTGGCGAATGGAGGCCGAGGGTGGCGAATGGAGGCCGAGGGTGGCGAAAGGAGGCCGAGGGTGGCGAATGGAGGCAGAGGGGGAATGGAGGCCGAGAGTGGCGAATGGAGTCCGAGGGTGGCGAATGGAGGCAGAGGGTGGTGAATGGAGGCAGAGGGTGGCGAATGGAGACAGAGGGTGGCGAATGGAGACAGAGGGTGGCGAATGGAGGCCGAGGGTGGCGAATGGAGGCCGAGGGTGGCGAATGGAGGCCGAGGGTGGCGAATGGAGGCCGAGGGTGGCGAATGGAGGCCGAGGGCTGTGAATGGAAGTCGAGGGTGGCGAATGGAGGCCGAGGGTGGACAATGGAGGCCGAGGGTGGCGAATGGAGTCAGAGGGTGGCGAATGGAGGCCGAGGGAGGAGAATGGAGGCCGAGGGTGGCGAATGGAGGCAGAGGGTGGCGAATGGAGGCAGAGGTTGGCAAATGGAGGCCGAGGGTGGCTAATGGAGGCCGAGGGTGGCCAATGGATGCCGAGGGTGGCCAATGGAGGCCGAGGGTGGCGAATGGAGGCCGAGGGTGGCGAATGGAGGCCGAGGGTGGCGAATGGAGGCCGAGGGTGGCGAATGGAAGCCGAGAGTGGCGAATGGAGGCCGAGGGTGGCGAATGGAGACAGAGCGTGGCGAATGGAGATCGTTGGTGGCGAATGGAGGCCGAGGGTGGCGAAAGGAGGCCGAGGGTTGCGAATGGAGGCCGATGGTGGCGAATGGAGGCCGAGGGTGGCGAATGGAGACAGAGCGTGGCGAATGGAGGCCGCTGGTGGCGAATGGAGGCAGAGGGTGGCGAATGGAGGCCGAGGGTGGCGAATGGAGGCCGAGGGTGGCGAATGGAGGCCGAGGGTGGCGAATGGAGACAGAGCGTGGCGAATGGAGGCCGCTGGTGGCGAATGGAGGCAGAGGGTGGCGAATGGAGGCCGAGGGTGGCGAATGCAGGCCGAGGGTGGCGAATGGAGGCCGAGGGTGGCGAATGGAGACAGAGAGTGGCGAATGGAGGCCGCTGGTGGCGAATGGAGGCCGAGGGGGGCGAATGGAGGCCGAGAGTGGCGAATGGAGGCCGAGGGTGGCGAATGGAGGCCGAGGGTGGCGAATGGAGGCCGAGGGTGGCGAATGGAGGCCGAGGGTGGCGAATGGAGACAGAGCGTGGCGAATGGAGTTCGTTGGTGGCGAATGGAGGCCGAGGGTGGCGAATGGAGGCCGAGAGTGGCGAATGGAGACAGAGCGTGGCGAATGGAGACAGAGAGTGGCGAATGGAGACAGAGAGTGGCGAATGGAGACAGAGGGTGGCGAATGGTGACAGAGGGTGGCGAATGGAGACAGAGGGTGGCCAATGGAGGCCGAGGGTGGCGAATGGAGGCCGAGAGTGGCGAATGGAGTCCGAGGGTGGCCAATGGAGGCCAAAGGTGGAGAATGGAGGCCGAGGGTGGCGAATGGAGGCCAAGGGTGGCGAATGGAGGCCGAGGGTGGCGAATGGAGGCCGAGGGTGGCGAATGGAGTCAGAGTGGGGAATGGAGGCCGAGAGTGGCGAATGGAGTCCGAGGGTGGCGAATGGAGACAGAGAGTGGCGAATGGAGACAGAGAGTGGCGAATGGAGACAGAGGGTGGCGAATGGTGACAGAGGGTGGCGAATGGAGACAGAGGGTGGCCAATGGAGGCCGAGGGTGGCGAATGGAGGCCGAGAGTGGCGAATGGAGTCCGAGGGTGGCCAATGGAGGCCAAAGGTGGAGAATGGAGGCCGAGGGTGGCGAATGGAGGCCGAGGGTGGCGAATGGAGGCCGAGGGTGGCGAATGGAGTCCGAGGGTGGCGAATGAAGTCCGAGGGTGGCGAATGGATGCCGAGAGTGGCGAATGGAGTCAGAGGGTGGCGAATGGAGGCCAAGGGTGGCGAATGGAGGCCGAGGGTGGCGAATGGAGGCCGAGGGTGGCGAATGGAGTCAGAGTGGGGAATGGAGGCCGAGAGTGGCGAATGGAGTCCGAGGGTGGCGAATGGAGGCAGAGGGTGGTGAATGGAGGCAGAGGGTGGTGAATGGAGGCAGAGGGTGGCGAATGGAGACAGAGGGTGGCGAATGGAGACAGAGGGTGGCGAATGGAGGCCGAGGGTGGCGAACGGAGGCCGAGGGTGACGAATGGAGGCCGAGGGTGGCGAATGGAGGCCGAGGGCTGCGAATGGAAGTCGAGGGTGGCGAATGGAGGCCGAGGGTGGAGAATGGAGGCCGAGGGTGGCGAATGGAGTCAGAGGGTGGCGAATGGAGGCCGAGGGAGGAGAATGGAGGCCGAGGGTGGCGAATGGAGGCAGAGGGTGGCGAATGGAGGCAGAGGTTGGCGAATGGAGGCCGAGGGTGGCTAATGGAGACCGAGGGTGGCCAATGGATGCCGAGGGTGGCCAATGGAGGCCGAGGGTGGCGAATGGAGGCCGAGGGTGGCGAATGGAGGCAGAGGGTGGCGAATGGAGGCCGAGGGTGGCGAATGGAGGCCGAGGGTGGCGAATGGAAGCCGAGAGTGGCGAATGGAGGCCGAGGGTGGCGAATGGAGACAGAGCGTGGCGAATGGAGGCCGAGGGTGGCGAATGGAGTCCGAGATTGGCGAATGGAGGCCGAGGGTGGCGAATGGAGGCAGAGGGTGGCGAATGGAGGCAGAGGGTGGCGAATGGAGGCAGAGGGTGGCGAATGGAGGCAGAGGGTGGCGAATGGAGGCCGAGGGTGGCAAATGGAGTCCGAGGGTGGCGAATGGAGGCCGAGGGTGGCGAATGGAGTCCGAGGGTGGCGAATGGAGGCCGAGGGTGGCGAATGGAGGCCGAGGGTGGCGAATGGAGGCCGAGGGTGGCGAATGGAGGCAGAGGGTGGCGAATGGAGGCCAAGGGTGGCGAATGGAGGCCGAGGGTGGCGAATGGAGGCCGAGGGTGGCGAATGGAGGCAGAGTGGGGAATGGAGGCCGAGAGTGGCGAATGGAGTCCGAGAGTGGCGAATGGAGGCCGAGGGTGGCGAATGGAGGCAGAGGGTGGCGAATGGAGGCAGAGGGTGGCGAATGGAGGCCGAGAGTGGCGAATGGAGGCCGAGGGTGGCGAATGGAGGCCGAGGGTGGCGAATGGAGGCCGAGGGTGGCGAATGGAGGCCGAGGGTGGCGAATGGAGGCCGAGGGTGGCGAATGGAGTCCGAGGGTGGCAAATGGAGGCCGAGGGTGGCGAATGGAGGCCGAGGGTGGCGAATGGAGACAGAGCGTGGCGAATGGAGACAGAGCGTGGCGAATGGAGATCGTTGGTGGCGAATGGATGCTGAGGGTGGCGAATGGAGTCCGAGGGTGGCGAATGGAGGCCGAGAGTGGCGAATGGAGGCCGAGAGTGGCGAATGGAGTCCGAGAGTGGCGAATGGAGTCCGAGAGTGGCGAATGGAGGCCGAGGGTGGCGAATGGAGGCAGAGGGTGGCGAATGGAGGCAGAGGGTGGCGAATGGAGGCCGAGGGTGGCGAATGGAGGCCGAGGGTGGCGAATGGAGTCCGAGGGTGGCGAATGGAGGCCGAGGGTGGCGAATGGAGGCCGAGGGTGGCGAATGGAGGCCGAGGGTGGCGAATGGAGGCCGAGGGTGGCGAATGGAGACAGAGCGTGGCGAATGGAGACAGAGCGTGGCGAATGGAGACAGAGCGTGGCGAATGGAGATCGTTGGTGGCGAATGTATGCCGAGGGTGGCGAATGGAGTCCGAGGGTGGCGAATGGAGGCCGAGAGTGGCGAATGGAGGCCGAGGGTGGCGAATGGAGGCCGAGGGTGGCGAATGGAGGCCGAGGGTGGCGAATGGAGGCGAATGGAGGCCGAGGGTGGCGAATGGAGGCCGAGGGTGGCGAATGGAGACAGAGGGTGGCGAATGGAGTCCGAGGGTGGCGAATGTAGGCCGAGGGTGGCGAATGGAGGCCGAGGGTGGCGAATGGAGGCCGAGGGTGGCGAATAGAGGCAGAGGGTGGCGAATGGAGACAGAGCGTGGCGAATGGAGACAGATCATGGCGAATGGAGATCGTTGGTGGCGAATGGATGCCGAGGGTGGCGAATGGAGTCCGAGGGTGGCGAATGGAGGCCGAGGGTGGCGAATGGAGGCCGAGGGTGGCGAATGGAGGCGAATGGAGGCCGAGGGTGGCGAATGGAGGCCGAGGGTGGCGAATGGAGACAGAGGGTGGCGAATGGAGTCCGAGGGTGGCGAATGTAGGCCGAGGGTGGCGAATGGAGGCCGAGGGTGGCGAATGGAGGCCGAGGGTGGCGAATAGAGGCAGAGGTTGGCGAATGGAGACAGAGCGTGGCGAATGGAGACAGATCATGGCGAATGGAGATCGTTGGTGGCGAATGGATGCCGAGGGTGGCGAATGGAGTCCGAGGGTGGCGAATGGAGGCCGAGGGTGGCGAATGGAGGCCGAGGGTGGCGAATGGAGGCCGAGGGTGGCGAATGGAGGCCGAGGGTGGCGAATGGAGGCCGAGGGTGGCGAATGGAGGCGAATGGAGGCCGAGGGTGGCGAATGGAGGCCGAGGGTGGCGAATGGAGACAGAGGGTGGCGAATGGAGGCCGAGGGTGGCGAATGGAGGCCGAGGGTGGCGAATGGAGGCAGAGGGTGGCGAATGGAGTCCGAGAGTGGCGAATGGAGGCCGAGGGTGGCGAATGGAGGCAGAGGGTGGCGAATGGAGTCCGAGAGTGGCGAATGGAGTCCGAGAGTGGCGAATGGAGGCAGAGGGTGGAATTTACAAATTCAAACCTAACACTCCAAAAACTAAACAAATCATAAGCCCCTCTGCACCCTCGAGATTGGAATGAAGAAGTGAGAGGATGAGATGGAAACTCACAGTGGTGAGATGTTCTGTATAACTAAAGGTAAAGTGCCAACAACTAATTATGAAAATATAATTAATTCCCTACTACTAGTATATTCTAAAATCAAATAGAAATGTACTAGTTGTAGGCTACCTGTTAGCCGCCCTGCACAATCAACATCGCCTAAGGTTCTCTCCCAGACTCATGGACAGACATGTTTGAGCATCAGGTAACCAGTCCATCCAGTAGGTATAATAATATAGTCTACACTCCAAGGTGGTTGGTTTGGTTCATTTTGGAGTTATAGACTAGACCAACTATTAATCAGTTTTCGTTTCATGTTTTTCTGCCGTGTTTAATATACGGTAGGCTATGTGTTGTCTAACAGCACAAGCGTTATTTTCATTCAGTTTTTTCTTTCTGGTTTGGGATCTGGGGGGGGGGGGTATGAATTTATCATCACCTTTAGAAAAATGCTGTCCATTTCGTTGTCTTAGACTTTGATAACAACATCCACAACGACCACCTTTTACACTCAGTTTCAACGTGCTGTTGATCTTCGTTCTTCAAATGGGTCATCACAGGTGAGGTGTGTTTTTAAAAAAGGATGATAGTGTTTTGATGATTTTTCGATTGCATTGATGTCAGAGTGGTCAGAGGGATAATAGAGCCCTGAGTACCAGACCATTAGTACCTGACGGTCGTTAGCATGTTGGGTACTATCAACGCATGTCCAGAGTGCATAAAAGGAGACGACTCAACGCTCACGCAGTGTTTTACTACGCTTCATGACTATTGACTGCCGGAGTAAACAGCCCTATGTCTGAGCACACATAAATTAGATTTGGTCACTTGTAATTTGACGTTAGGTCAATCAGTATTCCAAAACGGATTTCAAAAAACAAAACATTAAGGCCTGTAGTGTAGACAAAGCATTATTGTCCATCTGCCACACCCTGACCTGTTTATTCTCTGTGTTGGTTGGGGCGGGATAGTGACTAGGGTGGGTCATCTAGGTTTTTGTATGTCTATGTTGGCCTGATATGGTTCCCAAGCAGAGACAGCTGTTTATCGTTGTCTCTGACTGGGGATCATATTTAGGTAGCCATTTTTCCTCATTTGTGTTTGTGGGATCTTGTCTACATTGAGTTGCCTGAGTGCACACCAGTAGCTTCACGTTTCGTTTACGTTTCGTTTTTGCTTTGTTGTTTTGTTTTTGGTGAGTTTCAGTTTATTAAACTATGTGGAGCTCTACTCACGCTGCGCCTTGGTCTACTCATTACGCCGAATGTGACACCATCCCTGTCTCTGTCCATTCCTGCGCATTACCATCCCTCCCTCCCTCCTCCCTCCCTAGCTGTCAGCTTGCAAGGAAAGTTAGCCTACACATTTAAAGCTGGAAAGTACAGCATTTTGCACTGTAAACGTGTTCTGGCCAGTATGGACATTGGTTTTGCTAACAGAAATTAACCTTAATGAACAATTTCTAAATGCCGTGTTGTATTATTCAGATGTGTTAAATTCTGTGCAACATGAGTGAGAAGCTAACAATGGAGCCAGACAGCTATAGCAACGAATGAGCAAAAAGTACTGAAGTTTGGATATACTGTAGAAAAGTGGTTCAGAAGAGAGGCTTGAAACAGGCAGACAAGAGAGGTGCTGATTACAGTCAAACTCATTATCGCCACTATCACCGACCCTGGAAAGCATCCCGAAACAGCTGGTCGTAAAAGTGGTTCTGGACATGGGGTTGGAAAAATGACTCTGAAAGGGTTGAGTGGCAGAAAATGAGTGTTCTCGCTCTCTCTCTACTCTCTCCACTTAAGGACAAACATGCACACATGTATTCACAGGCACATGCACTCTCGTGAGTACACACACTCCAGGAAATGGGTTTTGTTGGGCAATTTGCAGAGGGGGATTTTTCCATTTGCCCTGTGAAATATTTGTTGAGTCTCTCTCTCTCTCTCACCCCCCCCCCATCATCTCTGACTGTCTTACTGTCTGTCTCTTTCTCACACAGTTTTTATAGCAATGCACTGTTTAAATCAGGGTTCGTCAACTACATTTCTCTGCACATTAATAGTTGGCGGGCCAGAACATAAATAGTATAAAGTATTATCACAATTAATTGGCTTACACTACAAATTCAACAACATTTTAAACACATCTGATTAGCACACAAAACATTAATTGACAATAACAATCATTTCGATCTGATTACGGTCATAAAGTCTCTATTCAATTATTATTGTGGTCTATTTCTCTGTCCGTTGATTGGTGGGGAAAAACAGGTCTATAAAACAAGTAGCCTATTGTAGTCCACGTCAACATTCCGTCAGCAAGAGAACATGTCGCTCTCAAAAAAAACATCAGAAGAAAGGATGGATAATGAAAATCGAAGTTTCAGGGAAGAATGTACACAGAGGTATGCGCTCATCTTACCATCTTTTCCCAAAATGCCAAAGCCCAGTGTGTCTTATTTGCAATGAAAACGTCTCTGTTTTGCAAAGAATTCAAACTCAGGCGTCGTTATGAATCCAAGCATGGAACTTTCAAAGTGGTGCCCCCCCCCCCCCCCCCCCAGACAAGCATGGAACTTTCAAAGTGGCCTTCCCCCCCCAGACAAGCATGGAACTTTCAAAGTGGCCTTCCCCCCCAGACAAGCATGGAACTTTCAAAGTGGCCTTCCCCCCCCAGACAAGCATGGAACTTTCAAAGTGGCCTTCCCCCCCCAGACAAGCATGGAACTTTCAAAGTGGCCTTCCCCCCCCAGACAAGCATGGAACTTTCAAAGTGGCCTTCCCCCCCAGACAAGATGGAACTTTCAAAGTGGCCTTCCCCCCCAGACAAGCATGGAACTTTCAAAGTGGCCTTCCCCCCCAGACAAGATGGAACTTTCAAAGTGGCCTTCCCCCCCAGACAAGCATGGAACTTTCAAAGTGGCCTTCCCCCCCAGACAAGATGGAACTTTCAAAGTGGCCTTCCCCCCCAGACAAGATGGAACTTTCAAAGTGGCCTTCCCCCCCAGACAAGCATGGAACTTTCAAAGTGGCCTTCCCCCCCAGACAAGATGGAACTTTCAAAGTGGCCTTCCCCCCCAGACAAGCATGGAACTTTCAAAGTGGCCTTCCCCCCCCAGACAAGCATGGAACTTTCAAAGTGGCCTTCCCCCCCAGACAAGATGGAACTTTCAAAGTGGCCTTCCCCCCCAGACAAGCATGGAACTTTCAAAGTGGCCTTCCCCCCCAGACAAGATGGAACTTTCAAAGTGGCCTTCCCCCCCAGACAAGCATGGAACTTTCAAAGTGGCCTTCCCCCCCAGACAAGATGGAACTTTCAAAGTGGCCTTCCCCCCCAGACAAGCATGGAACTTTCAAAGTGGCCTTCCCCCCCAGACAAGATGGAACTTTCAAAGTGGCCTTCCCCCCCAGACAAGCATGGAACTTTCAAAGTGGCCTTCCCCCCCAGACAAGATGGAACTTTCAAAGTGGCCTTCCCCCCCAGACAAGATGGAACTTTCAAAGTGGCCTTCCCCCCCAGACAAGCATGGAACTTTCAAAGTGGCCTTCCCCCCCAGACAAGATGGAACTTTCAAAGTGGCCTTCCCCCCCAGACAAGCATGGAACTTTCAAAGTGGCCTTCCCCCCCCAGACAAGCATGGAACTTTCAAAGTGGCCTTCCCCCCCAGACAAGATGGAACTTTCAAAGTGGCCTTCCCCCCAGACAAGCATGGAACTTTCAAAGTGGCCTTCCCCCCCAGACAAGCATGGAACTTTCAAAGTGGCCTTCCCCCCCAGACAAGATGGAACTTTCAAAGTGGCCTTCCCCCCCCCCCAGACAAGCATGGAACTTTCAAAGTGGCCTTCCCCCCCAGACAAGCATGGAACTTTCAAAGTGGCCTTCCCCCCCCAGACAAGATGGAACTTTCAAAGTTTTTTTTTTTTTGGGGGGGGGGGGGGGGGGGTTGACATATTATGTCACTTAAACGGGTTAAATCTTCAGTTACAAGAAAGATGGAAAAACAGTCGTGGACATTGTAGAAAAACAAGAGGCCTTAACTGTCACGATCGTCGTAAGAAGCGCAGCGTGGTGTGAATCCATTATTTTATTGAATGACGAAAAACACAAAGAACACTTAAACAAAACCAACGACACTATGACAACGAGTGCTGACACAGGCAACTACACATAGACAATCACCCACAACCCACAATGATAAAACAGGCTACCTAAATATGGTTCTCAATCAGAAACAATGACTAACACCTGCCTCTGATTGAGAACCATATCAGGCCAAACATAGAAATAGACAAACTAGACATATAACATAGAATGCCCACTCAGATCACACCCTGACCAAACAAAACATAGTAACATACAAAGCAAACTATGGTCAGGGCGGGACATTAACTAGGAAGTTTGAGTTGTTTCGAATTTGGACTTGTCATCTGGAAGGCTTCTGAACTTCAGCACAATGAAGAAATGACAGAGAGGAACCAGGAAGGAAGATTTCATCAAGCAGCCGAGGGACAACTTCTCCAACCAGAAGAAGACGACTACAGCCCAAGGATATCATTGCGTTTGTATGTGATCCTCTCACAGTCTGCCCAGTTGGATAATTCTCCTCCCTTGCTAAGAAAACGATTCGGTACGATTTGGATTGATTTGAGGAACGAATCGATACGATACGATTCGATGCAATAACAACTGTTATACAAATACATTAGTTTTCCATTTAAATTAAAAATCTGCTGTTGATGGAGCTCATGAGCTGGGCCTCTATGAGCTGCATCTGTCTGAGCTGACGTATGTGTGTGTGTGTGTGTGTGTAGATAGTGTATATGTCTATGGTGTATGTATTGTAGGCATCTGAACTGAGCCATAAGGGAAGCGATCAGTTGGGGGTTTGCTTTTTGATTGGAAGTCTCCATCACCCACTAATTAATATATCATTTTTTTGCAAATGAAAAGTGTTAGAGCCAGTAATGTATCAATACGTATCTTAGAAAATGATCTATGACATAGCCAATAAATATACTGCAAAGCACAAGTTGAGACTTCACCTCCGTCTCATTTTCGAATAGTTTAGACCATTTGAACGTTTTCATGGTCTTGGAGAGGACTTCTCTTCTTCTCCTGCTGCAGAAGAAGACTGCCGCTGTCCTCGTTATGAAATTATCACCTTTACCTTGGCCTGTATATCTAAAAATGACCTTATATATATATAACAGGAGATTTCCTCTTCGTCTGAAGAGGAGTAAGGATCGGACCAAGATGCAGCGTGGTAAGTGTTCATGATGATTTATTAAAAACGAACTGAACACTGAAATACAAAACAATTAACGATGTGATGAAAACGAAAACTGAAACAAACACCCAACATAGAAAAACAAACAGACTGCCCACCCCAACTCACGCCCTGACTAAATAAAGACAAAACAAGGGAAATAAAGGTCAGAACGTGACAGTACCCCCCCCCCCCCCCAAAGGTGCAGACTCCGGCCGCAAAACCTGAACCTATAGGGGAGGGCTTGGGTGGGCGTCTGTCCGCGGTGGCGGCTCTGGCGCGGGACGTGGACTCCACTTCACCATAGTTTTAGTGCGCCTCTCAGCCCGCCTCCATGGCCTCTTTAGAGCGCCGACCTTCGCCGCCGACCTTGGCTTGGGGACCCACGCCGCGGGTCCCGAATGGATGGGAGACTCTGGTAACGCCGGACAGGGGGAGACTCCGGCAGCGCCGGACAGGCGGGAGACTCCGTCAGCTCCGAGTGAAGGGCGATTCCAGGCATTGCTGACGTGACAGGCGGCTCTGGCAGCTCCTGGTTGGCTGACGGCTCTGGCAGCTCCTGGCTGATTGACGGCTCTGGCAGCTCCTGGCTGACTGATGGCTCTGGCAGCTCCTGGCTGATTGACGGCTCTGGCAGCTCCTGGCTGACTGATGGCTCAGGACAGACTGGCGGCTCTGACGGCTCAGGACAGACTGGTTGCTCTGACGGCTCAGGACAGACTGGCGGCTCTTGCAGCTCAGGACAGACGGGCGACTCTAGCAGCTCAGGACAGACGGGAGACTAGCAGCTCAGGACAGACGGGAGACTCTAGCAGCTCAGGACAGACGGGAGACTCTAGCAGCTCAGGACAGGAGAAAGGCTCTGGCAGCGACTGGACAGGCGGGAGCACCTGTAGGCAGAAGACGGAGAGACAGCCTGGTGCGGGGGGCTGCCACCGGAGGGCTGGTGCGTGGAGGTGGCACTGGATAGACCGAACCGTGCAGGCGCAGTGGAGCTCTTGAGCACCGAGCCTGGCCAACCTTACCTGGTTGAATGCTCCCGATAGCCAGGCCAGTGCGGTGAGGTGGAATATCCCGCACTGGGCTGTGCTGGCGAACCGGGGACACCATGCGTAAGGCTGGTGCCATGTACGCCGGCCCGAGGAGACGCACTGGAGACCAGATGCGTAAAGCCGGCTTCATGGCACCTGGCTTGATGCCCATTCCAGCCCGGCCGATACGAGGAGCTGGAATGTAGCGCACCAGGCTATGCACACGCACTGGGGAGACTGTGCGCTCCTCCACATAACACGGTGCCCCGTGTGCCCCCGCCAATACATTTTTGGGGCTGCCTCTCGGGCTCCCAGCCGCGCTGCCGTGCTGCCTCCTCATACCAGCTCCTCTCTGCCTTCGCTGCCTCCAGCTCTGCCTAGGGACGGCGATATTCCCCTGGCTGTGCCCAGGGTCCTTTACCGTCCACAATCTCCTCCCAAGTCCAGGAGTCTTGTGTTCACTGCTGCTGCTGCTGCTCGTTATCACGCCGCTTGGTCCTTTTGTGATGGGTGTTTCTGTAACGGCAGATTTCCTCTTCGTTGTCTGAAGAGCCTCTGATTGAGAACCATACTAGGCCGAACACAAAAACCAACATAGAAAAACAAACATAGACTGCCCACCCCAACTCACACCCTGACCATACTAAATAAATACAAAACAAAGGAAATAAAGATCAGAACGTGACAATATACTGACTGTTTCAAGCAAAACGACCAAAACTATTGCTGATTGTGAACCTGAACAATCAAAATAAAAATCTAACCTGATCAGCATGTAGCCTACCTGTAGCCAGATGAGAGTTGTGTCTCCAGAGGTATTTTGTATTGATTTATCTAACCTTTATTTAACTAGGCAAGTCAGTTAAGAACACATTCTTATTTTACGATGACGGCCTACCCCGGCCAAACTCTAACCCGGACGACGCTGGGCCAATTGTGCGCTGCCCTACGGGACTCTCAATCATGGCCGGTTGTGATACAGCGTGGAATCGAACCAGGGTCTGTAGTGGCGCCTCTAGCTACTTTTATTCCAGTAAAACAACATTTTGGTTCCGCTTTGAACGACATGCAGCTCATAAAGGCTTCATAAAACCTTCATAAAGCTTTCATAAATCATCTAGAACCGTATGTCATGCTTCATAAAACATTCGTAAATGTGTTACAAATCATCTAGAACCGTATGTCATGCTTTATAAAGGGTTCATAAATGTTTTACAAATCATCTAGAACCGTATGTCATGCTTTATAAAGGGTTCATAAATGTTTTACAAATCATCTAGAACGTATGTCATGCTTTATAAAGGGTTTATAAATGTGTTACAAATCATCTAGAACCGTATGTCATGCTTTATAAAGGGTTCATAAATGTGTTACAAATCATCTAGAACCGTATGTCATGCTTTATAAAGGGTTCATAAATGTGGCATAACTGTGTGACATAACCCGCTATGTCAAATTTGACATAAACATGTGCTTTATAAAGGGTGGCATTGGCACCACTTAATAAAGTCCTTATAAATCATATTAAATTAAAATCCCAAAGCATTTGATGCTTTTAAAACCCTGCATTGAAATGCTCGGATATTTGGTTCAATTGCCTGGACCAGCCATACGGAAAAATTGATTCACGCATGAATGTAAGTTGCTTTGTGACCTAAACTGGGATATGCTTAACATTCCAGCCCGATATCAGTTCTGTTATACTCACAAACAATATTGTGACAGTTCTGGAAACTTTAGAGTGTTTTCTATCCAATACTAATAATAAATGCATATATTAGCAACTGAGACTGAGGAGCAGGCCGTTTGATATGGGCACCTTTTCATCCAAGCTACTCAATACTGCCCCAGCAGCCATATGAAGTTAAGTTAATATCCCAGGCTTATATGTGTGTGCACAAGCCTGGGGACGACTTTACACCTAAAAACATAGAAACATAAAGAAATTGAAAGTGTCTTTCTTCTGGAAACAAGTTCCTCAGGACACACACACACACACACATCAACAACAACAACAACAACAACAACAAGCCGTATGGCGTGGTGCAGTCAGTTCTTTTCCCCCGCTGAAATGAAACAGACATTAAATGCACCATTGTAACAGGTTGTAATCAAGCCCAGCGTGGGAACAGCAGAGGAACAGAACAGGAATACCTGGTGCGGTAAAAGGTCGGACTACTCCAAATCATCTTGGTTCTGACGCACACACACACACACACACACACACACACACACACACACACACACACACACACACACACCGTGTCCTTCATCACATAGATTGATCTGTAACATCCTGTGCCTACATTATCCCAGGTAGGTCAAACCAACTGTCCTCTTTAGCGCCTGTATGTGTGTATGTGTGTATGTGTGTATGTGTGTATGTGTGTATGTGTGCACATTCCATCACAAAACAACTCTGAACCATTAACAGAAAAATGCACCTCTACTCTCTAAAACCACAGTTGTACCCTCTAAAACCAAATTTATACCCTCTAAAATCACAGTTTTGCCCTCTAAAACCACAGTTCTACCCTCTAAAACCAAATTTCTACCCTCTAAAACCACAGTTTTGCCCTCTAAAACCACAGTTCTACCCTCTAAAACCACAGTTCTACCCTCTAAAACCAGATATCTACCCTCTAAAACCACAGTTCTACCCTCTAAAACCACAGTTCTACCCTCTAAAACCACAGTTTTGCCCTCTAAAACCACAGTTCTACCCTCTAAAACCACAGTTCTACCCTCTAAAACCACAGTTCTACCCTCTAAAACCACAGTTTTGCCCTCTAAAACCAGATTAATACCCTCTAAAACCACAGTTTTGCCCTCTAAAACCAGTTTTGCCCTCTAAAACCACAGTTCTACCCTCTAAAACCAGATTAATACCCTCTAAAACCACAGTTTTGCCCTCTAAAACCACAGTTTTGCCCTCTAAAACCACAGTTCTACCCTCTAAAACCAGATTAATACCCTCTAAAACCACAGTTTTGCCCTCTAAAACCACAGTTTTGCCCTCTAAAACCACAGTTCTACCTTCTAAAACCACAGTTCTACCCTCTAAAACCAGATATCTACCCTCTAAAACCACAGTTAGACCCTCTAAAACCACAGTTCTACCCTCTAAAACCACAGTTTTGCCCTCTAAAACCAGATTAATACCCTCTAAAACCACAGTTCTACCCTCTAAAACCACAGTTCTACCCTCTAAAACCAGATTTCTACCCTCTAAAACCACAGTTTTGCCCTCTAAAACCACAGTTGTGCCCTCTAAAACCACAGTTCTACCCTCTAAAACCACAGTTCTACCCTCTAAAACCAGATATCTACCCTCTAAAACCACAGTTTTTCCCTCTAAAACCACAGTTCTACCCTCTAAAACCACAGTTTTGCCCTCTACCACAGATCTACCCTCTAAAACCACAGTTCTACCCTCTAAAACCACAGTTTTGCCATCTAAAACCACAGTTCTACCCTCTAAAACCACAGTTTTGCCCTTGTTCTGAAGAAAATGGAGAGAGAAAGAGACAGGGAGTTGCAGTCCTTTAACTCAAGGTATAATACACATTTAAATAAAAGTCAGGTCCATGAGGTCCATGGATAACAATCATGTCCAGAGAGTCTCTGGTCACAAGCACGTGTCTGGGTACATCTACAGGTGGCAGAGTGTACAGTGGTTTCTCCTTTAAAAAGTTGTGTCATACTGTAGCCCACCTTGTGGGCTGCTGCAGCATTCTGTAGCACGTCATCTAATTGTCAGCCATTTTTTCTGTTAATGAAAGTTAGTGTTAGTTTAACCAGCAGAGGGCATCTTTGAGAAGCATTTGATAGTCTTCCATATAGGCATTACCAGAGAATTTTTATTTATTTTTTATAATAACATAATATATGGGATTGATTTGAAGAAATTTGGCTTAATAAGTTTGATTAATATTATGGTGTTTTTCTATTCAACAACATCTGCGTTTTGAAATAGTATTTTTTATCATTAATTCATTAATAAAGATGGCTCTCATAAAGATACTGATGAAGAAATACAGTAAATACTTTTACACAAATAATAAAGCTTTTATAGGATATTAACTTGGCTTTCGAAGAATTTAGAAAGGCAGGGCAGGATGGATATAGGTCTGTAACAGTTTGGATCTGGAGTGTCCCCCCCCCCCCTTTGAAGAGGGGGATGACCGTGGCAGCTTTCCATTTTTTTTGGAATCTCGGACGTTACGAAAGAGAGGATAAACAGACTAGTAATAAGGGTTGCAACAATTGCGGCGGATAAATTTATAAAGAGAGGGTCCAGATTGTCTACCCCAGCTGATTTGTATGGGTCCAGGTTTTGCAGCTCTTTCAGAACATCTGCAATCTGGATATGGGTGAAGGAGAAGCTGGGGAGGCTTGGGCAAGTAGCTGTGGGGGGTGCACAGCTGTTGGCCAGGGTTGGGGTAGCCAGGAGGAAAGCATAGCCATTCGAAGAGAAACGCTTATTGAAATTCTCGATTATCGTGGATTTATCGGTGGTGACAGTGTTTCCTAGCCTCAGCGCAGTGGACAGCTGGGAGGAGGTGCTCTTCTTCTCCATGGACTTCACAGTGTCCCAGAACTTTTTGGAGTTAGAGCTACAGGATGCAAATTTCTGTTTGAAAGAGCTAGCCTTTGCTTTCCTAACTGACTGTGTGTACTGGTTCCTGATTTCCCTGAAAAGTTGTATATCGCAGGGACTGTTTGATGCTATTGCAGTACGCCACAGGATGTTTTTGTGCTGGTCAAGGGCAGTCAGGTCTGGAGTGAACCAAGGGCTATATCTGTTCTTAGTTCTACATTTTTTTAAAGGGGCATGCTTATTTAAGATGGTAAGGAAATTACTTTTAAAGAACAACCAGGCATCCTCAACTGACGGGATCAATATCCTTCCCGGTTACTCGGGCCAGGGCGATTAGATTGGCCTGCTTGCAGAAGTGTTTAAGGAGCGTTTGACAGTGATTAGGGGTGGTCGTTTGACCCAGACCCATGACGGATGCAGGCAATGAGGCAGTGATTACTGAGATCCTGATTGAAAACAGCAGAGGTGTATTTGGTGGGCAAGTTGGTCAGGATAATATCTATGAGGGTGCCCATGTTTACAGATTTAGGGTTGGACCTGGTGTGTTCCTTGATTATTTGAGTGAGATTGAGGGCATCTAGCTTAGATTGTTGGATGGACACACCCCAGTTTAGGTCACCTAACAGAATGAACTCTGAAGATAGATCAGGGGCAATCAATTCACATATGGTGTTCGCTGCACAGCTGGGAGCTGTTGGTAGTCTATAACAGGCGGCAACAGTGAGAGTCTGTCTGTCTGTCTGTCTGTCTGTCTGTCTGTCTGTGTCTTTGTCTCTGTCTCTGTCTCTCTCAATTCAATTCAAGGGGCTTTATTGGGAAACATATGTTAACATTATGTTTTCGAATGTCATCCCCAAGAGGTAAAATATATACAGTGCCTTGCGAAAGTATTCGGCCCCCTTGAACTTTGCGACCTTTTGCCACATTTCAGGCTTCAAACATAAAGATATAAAACTGTATTTTTTTGTGAAGAATCAACAACAAGTGGGACACAATCATGAAGTGGAACGACATTTATTGGATGTTTCAAACTTTTTTAACAAATCAAAAACTGAAAAATTGGGAGTGCAAAATTATTCAGCCCCCTTAAGTTAATACTTTGTAGCGCCACCTTTTGCTGCGATTACAGCTGTAAGTCGCTTGGGGTATGTCTCTATCAGTTTTGCACATCGAGAGGCTGAAATTTTTTCCCATTCCTCCTTGCAAAACAGCTCGAGCTCAGTGAGGTTGGATGGAGAGCATTTGTGAACAGCAGTTTTCAGTTCTTTCCACAGATTCTCGATTGGATTCAGGTCTGGACTTTGACTTGGCCATTCTAACACCTGGATATGTTTATTTTTGAACCATTCCATTGTAGATTTTGCTTTATGTTTTGGATCATTGTCTTGTTGGAAGACAAATCTCCGTCCCAGTCTCAGGTCTTTTGCAGACTCCATCAGGTTTTCTTCCAGAATGGTCCTGTATTTGGCTCCATCCATCTTCCCATCAATTTTAACCATCTTCCCTGTCCCTGCTGAAGAAAAGCAGGCCCAAACCATGATGCTGCCACCACCATGTTTGACAGTGGGGATGGTGTGTTCAGCTGTGTTGCTTTTACGCCAAACATAACGTTTTGCATTGTTGCCAAAAAGTTCCATTTTGGTTTCATCTGACCAGAGCACCTTCTTCCACATGTTTGGTGTGTCTCCCAGGTGGCTTGTGGCAAACTTTAAACAACACTTTTTATGGATATCTTTAAGAAATGGCTTTCTTCTTGCCACTCTTCCATAAAGGCCAGATTTGTGCAATATACGACTGATTGTTGTCCTATGGACAGAGTCTCCCACCTCAGCTGTAGATCTCTGCAGTTCATCCAGAGTGATCATGGGCCTCTTGGCTGCATCTCTGATCAGTCTTCTCCTTGTATGAACTGAAAGTTTAGAGGGACGGCCAGGTCTTGGTAGATTTGCAGTGGTCTGATACTCCTTCCATTTCAATATTATCGCTTGCACAGTGCTCCTTGGGATGTTTAAAGCTTGGGAAATATTTTTGTATCCAAATCCGGCTTTAAACTTCTTCACAACAGTATCTCGGACCTGCCTGGTGTGTTCCTTGTTCTTCATGATGCTCTCTGCGCTTTTAACGGACCTCTGAGACTATCACAGTGCAGGTGCATTTATACGGAGACTTGATTACACACAGGTGGATTGTATTTATCATCATTAGTAATTTAGGTCAACATTGGATCATTCAGAGATCCTCACTGAACTTCTGGAGAGAGTTTGCTGCACTGAAAGTAAAGGGGCTGAATAATTTTGCACTCCCAATTTTTCAGTTTTTGATTTGTTAAAAAAGTTTGAAACATCCAATAAATGTCGTTCCACTTCATGATTGTGTCCCACTTGTTGTTGATTCTTCACAAAAAAATACTGTTTTATATCTTTATGTTTGAAGCCTGAAATGTGGCAAAAGGTCGCAAAGTTCAAGGGGGCCGAATACTTTCGCAAGGCACTGTATATAACCATATGCCAGTATGTGTCACTATATATCACTATATATCAAATCAAATGTAATTGGTCACATACACATGGTTAGCAGATGTTATTGGTCACATACACATGGTTAGCAGATGTTATTGGTCACATGGTTAGCAGATGTTATTGGTCACATACACATGGTTAGCAGATGTTATTGGTCACATACACATGGTTAGCAGATGTTATTGGTCACATACACATGGTTAGCAGATGTTATTGGTCACATACACATGGTTAGCAGATGTTATTGGTCACATACACATGGTTAGCAGATGTTATTGGTCACATACACATGGTTAGCAGATGTTATTGGTCACATACACATGGTTAGCAGATGTTATTGGTCACATACACATGGTTAGCAGATGTTATTGGTCACATACACATGGTTAGCAGATGTTATTGATCACATACACATGGTTAGCAGATGTTATTGATCACATACACATGGTTAGCAGATGTTATTGATCACATACACATGGTTAGCAGATGTTATTGGTCACATACACATGGTTAGCAGATGTTATTGGTCACATACACATGGTTAGCAGATGTTATTGGTCACATACACATGGTTAGCAGATGTTATTGGTCACATACACATGGTTAGCAGATGTTATTGGTCACAAACACATGGTTAGCAGATGTTAATGCGAGTGTAGCGAAGTTCTTGTGCCTCTAGTTCCGACAATGCAGTAATATCTAACAAGTATTCTAAGAAATTGACAACAAATACCTTATACACACAAATACACACAAATGTAAAGGGATGAATGAGAATATGTACATATAAATATATGGATGAGCGATGGCATAGGCAAGATGCAGTAGATGGTATAGAATACAGTATATACATATGAGATGAGTAATGTAGGATATGTAAACATTATTATAGTGGCATTATTTAAAGTGGCTACTGATACCTTTATGGATAAATCCATTTGTTCAAGTGGCCAGAGAATTGAGTCTGTATGTTGGCAGCAGCCTCTCTATGTCAGTGATGGCTGTTTAACAGTCTGCTGGCCTTGAGATAGAAGCTGTTTTTCAGTCTCTTGTTCCCAGCTTTGATGCACCTGCACTGACCTCGCCATCTGGATGGTAGCGGGGTGAACAGGCAGAGGCTCGGGTAGATGTTGTCCTTGATGATCTATTTGGGCCTTTCTGTGACATCGGGTGCTGTAGGGTGTCCTGGAGGGCAGGTAGTTTGGTCCCCGGTGATGCGTTGTGCAGACCTCACCACCTGCTCCCTCTGCTATTTCCTGAAGTTCAAGATCATCTCCTTTGTTTTGTTGACGTTGAGTGTGAGGTTATTTTCCTGACACCACACTCCCAGAGCTCTAGGTGTCCTGGAGGGCAGGTAGTTTGCCCCCGGTGATGGTTTGTGCACACCTCACCACCCTCTGGAGATCCTTACGGTTGATATATCACTATATATTTCACCATATATCACCATATATCACCATTTACCCCTATATATCACTATAAATCAAATCAATCAAATCAAATCAAATTTTATTTGTCACATACACATGGTTAGCAGATGTTAATGCGAGTGTAGCGAAATGCTTGTGCTTCTAGTTCCCACAATGCAGTAATAACAAGTAATCTAACTAACAATTCCAAAACTACTGTCTTGTACACAGTGTAAGGGGATAAAGAATATGTACATAAGGATATATGAATGAGTGATGGTACAGAGCAGCATAGGCAAGATACAGTAGATGGTATCGGGTACAGTATGTACAATGAGATGAGTATGTAAACAAAGTGGCATAGTATAGTATAAAGTGGCTAGTGATACATGTATTACATAAGGATACCGTCGATGATATAGAGTACAGTATATACGTATGCGTATGAGATGAATAATGTAGGGTAAGTAACATTTATATAAGGTAGCATTGTTTAAAGTGGCTAGTGATATATTTACATCATTTCCCATCAATTCCCATTATTAAAGTGGCTGGAGTTGAGTCAGTGTCAGTGTGTTGGCAGCAGCCACTCAGTGTTAGTGGTGGCTGTTTAACAGTCTGATGGCCTTGAGATAGAAGCTGTTTTTCAGTCTCTCGGTCCCAGCTTTGATGCACCTGTACTGACCTCGCCTTCTGGATGATAGCGGGGTGAACAGGCAGTGGCTCGGGTGGTTGATGTCCTTGATGATCTTTATGGCCTTCCTGTGACATCGGGTGGTGTAGGTGTCCTGGAGGGCAGGTAGTTTGCCCCCGGTGATGCGTTGTGCAGACCTCACTACCCTCTGGAGAGCCTTACGGTTGAGGGCGGTGCAGTTGCCATACCAGGCGGTGATACAGCCCGCCAGGATGCTCTCGATTGTGCATCTGCACTGTATATCACCATATACCAATATATATCACCATATATCACCATATATCACTATACAGAACTATATATCACTATATGTCACAATTTACCACGTTATATCACTATATATCACGATATGTCACCATATATCACCATTTACCCCTATATATCACTATACAGAACTATATATCACCATATGTCACAATTTACCACTATATATCACCATATGTCACAATTTACCACTATATATCACCATATGTCACTATATGTCACCATGTACCACTTTATGGCACTATATATCACTACATATCACTATATATCACCATTTACCCCTATATACCAATATATATTGCTATATATCACCATATATCACAATAGTTAAGCAGTAAGGCCTGAGGAGGTGTGGTATATGGCCAATATACCACGGCTAAGGGCTGTTCTTCTGCACAACTTAACACGCATCGTGGAGTGCCTGGATACAGCCCTTAGCCGTGGTATATTGGCCATATACCACAAACCCCCGAGGTGCCTTATTGCTATTATAAACTGGTTACCAACATATTTAGAGCAGTAAAAATACATGTTTTGTCATACCCGTGGTATACGGTCTGATATACCACAGCTGTCAGCCAATCAGCATTCAGGGCTCAAACCACCCAGTTTATAAATCACTTTATTTGTATTTATAAAAAAAAAAAGTGACCTTTATTTAACTAGGCAATTTATACCCCTATATATCACTATACACCACTACATACTACTAAATATCACCATAAATCACTTCAAGGTCAAATTATATCTCACTATATTGTTTCATAAGCAACCGATTCTCTCACAAGCGCTCAAATCAATTCCATTCAAATTAAGGGGCTTTATTTATTATTTAATTCAAGGGGCTTTATTGCCATGGGAAACATGTGTTAGCATCGCCAAAGCAAGTGACATAGATAATGAACAAAAGTTAAATTAAAAATTAAAAATTAAAAGAAAACATTACACTCACAAAAGTTCCAAAATAATAAAGACATTTCAAATGTCATTATGTATACAGTTTTGTAATGATGTGCAAATAGTTAAAGTACAAAAGGGAAAATAAATAAGCATAAATATGGGTTGTATTTACAATGGTGTTTGTTCTTCACTGGTTGCCCTTTTCTTGTGGCAACAGGTCACACATCTTGCTGCTGTGATGGACACTGTTTATCATAATTGGGTTTGTTTTTAAATTCTTTGTGGGTGTGTGTAATCTGAGGGAAATATGTGTCTCTAATATGGTCATACACCTCATGTTGTGGGCAGTGAGCACATAGCCTGTCTTCTCTTGAGAGCCATGTCTGCCTACGGTGGCCTTTCTAAATAGCAAGGCTATGCTCACTGAGTCTGTACATAGTCAATGATTTCCTTTAAGTTTGGGTCAGTCACAGTGGCCAGGTATTCTGCCACTGTGTATTCTCTGATTAGGGCCAAATAGCATTCTAGTTTGCTCTGTTTTTTTGTTAATTCTTTCCTGTGTCAAGTAATCGTTCGTTTTCTCATGATTTGGTTGGGTCTCATTGTGTTGCTGTCCTGGGTCTCTGTGGGGTCTGTTTGTGTTTGTGAACAGAGCCCCAGGGCCAGCTTGCTTAGGGGACTATTCTCCAGGTTCATCTCTCTCTAGATGATGGCTTTGTTATGGAAGGTTTGGGAATCGCTTCCTTTGAGGTGGTTGTAGAATTTAACTGGTCTTTTCTGAATATTGATAATTAGCGGGTATCGGCCTAATTCTGCTCTGCATGCATTATTTGGTGTTCTACGTTGTACACAGAGGATATTTTTACAGTATTCTGCATGCAGAGTCTCAATTTGCTGTTTGTCCCATTTTGTGAAGTCTTGGTTGGTGAGCGGACCCCAGACCTCACGACCATAAAGGGCAATGGGCTCTATAACTGATTCAAGTATTTTGAGACAGATCCTAATTGGTATGTCAAATTTGATGTTCCTTTTGATGGCATAGAAGGCCCTTCTTGCCTTGTCTCTCAGATCGTTCACAGCTTTGTGGAAGTTACCTGTGGCACTGATGTTTAGGCCGAGGTAGGTATAGTTTTTCGTGTGCTCTTGATGGAATTTGAAATCGTGGCCCTGGGAACTGGACATTTTTTGGAACAACACTATTTTTGTCTTACTGAGATTTACTGTCAGGGCCCAGGTCTGACAGAATCTGTAAATAATATCTAGGTGATGCTGTAGGCCCTCCTTGGTTGGGGACAGAAGCACCAGATCATGGGGCGGCAGGCTAGCCTAGTGGTTAGAGCGTTGGACTAGTAACCGGAAGGTTGCAAGTTCAAACCCCCGAGCTGACAAGGTACAACTGTTTGTCTGCCCCTGAACAGGCAGTTAACCCACTGTTCGTAGGCCGTCATTGAAAATAAGAATTTGTTCTTAACTGACTTGCCTAGTTTAATAAAGGTAAAATAAAAATAAATCAGCAAACAGTACACATTTGACTTCAGGTTCTCTCTCCATCTGCAGGCCCCCTCACAGCCCCCCCACTCCCCTCCCCATTCAAGGACCCTCACAGCCCCCTTCCCCTTCAGGCCCCCTCATAGCCCCCCCCCCCTTCCGGCCCTGGCCTCAAACCAAACATGTCCCTTCTAATACATCTACACTGCTAACACCACAGCCAAGTACACACACGCACGCACACACACACACACACACGCACGTACACACGTACACACACAGTTAACTGTCCGTCCAGCCACAGAGCTACTGGGCTAACTAACAATCTCTCACTGGCAAATCTATTGAAACCTCGGCTGCATTCCAATTCTTTACCATTCTAACAGAGGTGTTTACTTGTTGACGTTCTTTATATGGACCCTTGTCCCTATCCATCCTATCCACCCTATCCACCCTATCCACAGTGAAAGTGACTGTACTGTGGCCTGATGATACAACTCTCTCTACTATAACAATAGAATCTCCTACCAACCAATAGCTATACTGATACAACTCTCTCTACTATGACAATAGAATGTCCTTCCGACCAATAGCTATACTGATACAAGTCTCCACAGTCAAGAATGAAAATGGTTGGGTATTCACTGGCTAGTTTAACCAGAAGACCGACTACTGTTATCGACTATCAGAAATAGAACTCTCTCCAATAACCACACAAAGTAAAATCTCCTGTTCATTGTCACAGAATGAAGCAACGGTAAAGGTCAAGAGGTGCAGGAGCTAAGGTCACCGAGAAGAGGAGAGGCAGTCTGGACAGAAGATGGCTGCCTCGAGTGGTCAGACAACAACAAGGACTTTACAAAGGGCAGTAATAAGAAAACCCACATGGAACCATAGACCTCACAGTTCTCTGCACAACGGAACGGAGAGGAGCAGAAAATGACCAGACCCACAGCATTAGTTGACAGTGATGATAACCGAGTGCTACATTTTCCTTTAGGATTTTCTGGAAGTTTATGATAGTTTTGTTCTATAAAAAAAAAAGACTGTGAGCGTGTTATGGGGGCTTAGATTTCTTCCTGGGCAGGTGGATATAATCTGTGGAACAGATGGAAGGAAGGCAGGGAGAGAGGGAGAGAGAGAGAGAGAGAGAGAGAGAGAGAGAGGTCGTTTATCAGATGTTGGCAGAGCGAAGCAGAGAGTAAAGCAGAGTAGGGTAACAGTGGATCGATAAGGCTTTAGCCAAACACAGAAAGACAATACCTGGATGCTTGCCTGCCTCCACCCTCCATTCTCCCTCCCATTGATCTTCATTACTACCTCTCACTGAATTGGACTGGACTGGACTAGACTAGAGGAGAGGAGAGGAGACGTGGTGATGCATGAGCAGGGTTGTACTTCTGAACACAGACATAGTGGTTCACCTCACACACCTCACCACTCATACACACCTAGAGAGACAACAGGTGATGAATAACCTTGGTTGTGACCTGATGTCTACCTTTAGTTCCCCCGGAGCTGATATCTCAACGTTAGCTTAGTGAGATAGCACAGGCTCATGGGATGCAGAAGACACACAAACACACATCAACACAAACACACATCAACACAAACACACATAAACACAAACACAAACACAAACACACATCAACACACACACACACACATCAACACAAACACACATAAACACAAACACAAACACACACACACATCAACACAAACACACATCAACACAAACACAAACACACACACACTCCTTCATGCATCACAATTCATCTAGCTTCACTTTAAACCAGCCACTTTAAAATAAAATAAAAACTCATAGGGTAATCAACTAACCTCTTCATCTTTCAATCTGAAATTTGCATATCCAACATTCAAACATTATTAGCATCCATCCAATTACATGTTTAAAAAGCAAATAAAACATTCCAAACATCATCAAAATCACTATTTTCAATATTTTCTCTGACTGAAGAACCACACATTGGCTCATGACACTTCAGTCCCTGGCTGGACAATGTTATAATTGTGTCTTTAAGAGAAGCTTTTAATCCACCACTGTGAAAACAAGAGACACAGAGACAAAGAGAGAGAGACCGAGACCGAGAGAGAGAGCGCGAGAGAGAGAGAGAGAGCGCGAGAGAGAGAGAGAGCGCGAGAGAGAGAGAGAGAGAGAGAGCGCGAGAGAGAGAGAGAGAGAGCAAGAGAGAGAGAGAGAGAGCAAGAGAGAGAGAGAGAGAGAGAGAGAGAGAGCAATGTTAAGGCAAGGGCTGATTTCAAGGTTTTACTGCCAATCTACAAAGCATTAAATGGGCTTGCTCCTACATATCTTTCCGATTTGGTCTTGCTGTACATACCTACACGTACGCTATGGTCACAAGACGCAGGCCTCCTAATTGTCCCTAGAATTTCAAAGCAAACTGCTGAAGGCAGAGAGAGAGAGAACGGAGAGACTGGGTCAGGACTGAAGTGGAGAGAGAACGGAGAGACTGGGTCAGGACTGAAGTGGAGAGAGAACGGAGAGACTGGGTCAGGACTGAAGTGGAGAGAGAACGAGATAATGGACTCCCCCCCCCCCCCCCCACTACCACTATCAGATTAGAGCCATAAGGGAGACTAGGCATCTACCCCCCCACTACCACTATCAGATTAGAGCCATAAAGGAGACTAGACATCTACCCCACCCCACTACCACTATCAGATTAGAGCCATAAGGGAGACTAGACATCTACCACCCAACTACCACTATCAGATTAGAGTCATAAAGGTGACTAGACATCTACCCCACCCCACTACCACTATCAGATTAGAGCCATAAAGGAGACCAGACATCTACCACCCCTCCTCTCCTGTAGAGCTCCATTTTTATGGAATGGTCTGCCTACGCATGTGAGAGACGCAGACTCAGTCTCAACCTTTAAGTCCTTATTGAAGACTCATCTCTTCAGTAGGTCCTATGATTGAGTATAGTCTGGCCCAGGAGTGTGAAGGTGAAAGGCTCTGGAGCAACGAATCGCTCTTGCTGTCTCTGCCTGGCCGGTTCCCCTCTCTCCACTGGGATTCTCTGCCTCTAACCCTATTACAGGGGCTGAGTCACTGGCTTACTGGTGCTCTTTCATGCCGTCCCTAGGAGGGGTGCGTCACTTGAGTGGGTTGAGTCACTAATGTGATCTTCCTGTCTGGGTTGGCGCCCCCCCTTGGGTTGTACCGTGGCGGAGATATTTGTGGGCTATACTCGGACTTGTCTCAGGATGGTAAGTTGGTGGTTAAAGATATCCCTCTAGTGGTGTAGGGGCTGTGCTTTGGCAAAGTGGGTGGGGTTATATCCTTCCTGTTTGGCCCTGTCCGTTTTTATGTATTTATGCTGCAGTAGTTTATGTGTCGGGGGGCAAGGGGTCAGTCTGTTATATCTGGAGTATTTATCCTGTCTTATCCGGTGTCCTGTGTGAACTAAAGTATGCTCTCTCTAAGTCTCTCTTTATTTCTCTCTCTCTCTCAGAGGACCTGAGCCCTAGGATCATGCCTCAGGACTACCTGGCATGATGACTCCTTGCTGTCCCCAGTCCACCTGGCTGTGCTGCTGCTCCTGTTTCAACTGTTCTGCCTGAGGCTATGGAACCCTGACCTGTATACCGGACATGCTACCTGTCCCAAACCCAACTGACATTTACTCCTGAGGTGCTGACTTGTTGCACCCTCGACAACTACTGTAATTATTATTACTTGACCATGCTGGTCATTTAAGAACATTTGAACATCTTGGCCATGTTCTGTTATAATCTCCACCCAACATAGCCAGAAGAGGACTGGCCATCCCTCAGAACCTGGTTCCTCTCTACGTTTCTTTCTAGGTTTCGGCCTTTCTATTGAGTTTTTCCTAGCCACCGTGCTTCTACACCTGCATTGCTTGCTGTTAGTTTTTTTTAGGGTGGGTTTATGTACAGCACTTTGTGACATCAGCTGATGTAAGAAGGGCTTTATAATTACATTTTATTAAATTGATTGGTATTGACTGTTTCTGACAGTTTGTGCAGAAATCCTTTGGTTGTCCAAACCCACAGTTTCATTGGCTGTCTGGGTGGCTGGTCTCAGACAATCCTGCTGGTGAAGAATCTGGAGGTGGAGGTCCTGTGGAGGTCCATGTGGAGGTCCATGTGGAGGTCCTGTGGAGGTCCATGTGGAGGTCCATGTGAAGGTCTTGTTGAGGTCCTGTGGAAGTCCATGTGGAGGTCCATGTGAAGGTCCTGTGGAGGTCCTGTTGAGGTCCATGTGGAGGTCCATGTGGAGGTCCTGTGGAGTTCCATGTGGAGGTCCATGTGGAGGTCCATGTGGAGGTCCATGTGGAGGTTCTGTGGAGGTCTTGTTGAGGTCCTGTGGAGGTCCACGTGGAGGTCCATGTGGAGGTCCATGTGGAGGTCCATGTGGAGGTCCTGTCAAAATCCATGTGGAGGTCCTGCGGAGGTCCATGTGGAGGTCCATGTGGAGGTCCTGTGGAGTTCCATGTGGAGGTCCTGTGGAGGTCCTGTGGAGGTCCTGTGGAGTTCCATGTGGAGGTCCATGTGGAGGTCAATGTGGAGGCTGGACCTGGTTACATGTTTGTGGTTGGACGTACTGCCAAATTCTCTAAAACAATGTCGGAGGTAGTTTATGGTAGAGAAACTAACATTATATTCTCTGGCATCAGCTCTGGTGGAGATTCCTGAAGTCAGCATGCCAGCATTGTATAATTGCTTGCATTGTGTTCTGTGACTAACCTGCTCCTTTTAGAGTGCCCTTTTATTTTACCCAGCACAAGGTCCACCTGTGTAATGATCATGCTATTGAATCAACTTATTAATGATATACCACACCTGTCAGGTGGATGGATTATCTTGGCAAAAGAGAAATGCTCACTAACAGGGATGTAAACAAATTTGCGCACGACATTTGAGGGAAATTCGTTTTTTGTACGTGGAACATTTCTGGGATCTTTTATGGGGCCAACACTTTACATGCTGCATTTATATTGTTGTTCCGTCTACTATTCTCACAAAAGCATGTCATTACTGTCAAGCTTCACCTAACAATCAGATATTATTCAGAGTAAAATGACAGTCAACAGTTCTTTAATTAAAGGCACAAATTATCACATTCTCTAGAAATCCATTTCCTAAAGATGAATTTCAATATGTTGTGAGGAGACGCTAATTGTTTCACTCTCCCAAAAGCTGGCTGTACTAACACGTTAGTAAAATATTAGATAAGCTTATATCTCAGAAAGATAGCCTCTTGTTAATGTTCACATTCGTTCCATGTGAACTCCACCAACTGTAAGCTAATGTTGAACATCTAGTGGATTACATGGACTAATTAGTGATCTAACAGAAGATGATTCTCCAAGCATGTCTACAAGATATAAGTATTATTGGAGGGAACTGGAGCTGGGAGCTAATGTTAGCTTTAGCCAACCCCGGTTTGCATCTCTTTTTGCCCAGAGCCTACTCATCTGTTCTGTCAGATGTTTTTTTCTCTCACTTTTGGTTGATGCTTTGGGAGTGAGGGAGAGTCTTCCCCTAAGTTAGGGATTCAGAGTCTTCTCCTAAATTAGGAAGACAGAGTCTTCCCCTAAATTAGGGAGACAGAGTCTTCCCCTAAATTAGGGAGACAGAGACTTCCCCTAAATTAGGGAGATGGAGTAAAAAATCAGGGAGAAAGAGTCTAAATCAGGGAGACAGAGTCTACATCAGGGAGACAGAGTCTACATCAGGGAGACAGAGTCTACATCAGGGAGACAGAGTCTACATCAGGGAGACAGAGTCTAAATCAGGGAGACAGAGTCTACATCAGGGAGACAGAGTCTACATCAGGGAGACAGAGTCTACAACAGAGAGACAGAGTCAAAATCAGGGAGACAGAGTCTACATCAGAGAAGAGGTGTCTATTTCTCGATCCCTCTCTTCTTCCTCTACTCTCTTTTAAGGCTCCCTCAGTTTTTCTTGTGGTTCAACATCTCCCCTAGGGGAGGCTCAGGGACCAAGAGTCTGAAGGGATGTGTTTGCTTGTGTGTGTGTTTGTGTGTGTGTATGGTTTTGTGTGCGTATGTGTGTGCGCCTATTTGTGTGTTTGCGTGTGTGTCTGTGCTCGCCTGTGTGTGTGTGCGCGTGCCCATCTGTGTGTGTGTGTGTGTGTGTCTGTGCACGCCTGTGTGTGTGTCTGTGCATGCCTGTGTGTGTGTGTGTGTCTGTGCACGCCTGTGTGTGTATGTTGGGGAGACGGAAGAGTATATGTATACTTCCATATGAGTCAGATATATTATATTAACACCCCTAGGCGTGTTCCATGGCCGCCATCACACCCCTCAATCCAGTCCAGTATCACAACCCCCCCCCCCCCCCCCTTGAGAAACTCAGGCAGAAGAAGAAAAAGGGGGAGAAGAAAGGAGCTGGGAGAGGAGAGGCTGGTTTAAAGGAGTTGGGAGAGGAGAGGCTGGTTTAAAGGAGTTGGGAGAGGAGAGGCTGGTTTAAAGGAGTTGGGAGAGGAGAGGCTGGTGTGGTTAAAGGAGTTGGGAGAGGAGAGGCTGGTGTGGTTAAAGGAGCTTGGAGAGGAGAGGCTGGTGTGGTTAAAGGAGTTGGGAGAGGAGAGGCTGGTTTAAAGGAGCTGGGAGAGGAGAGGCTGGTGTGGTTAAAGGAGTTGGGAGAGGAGAGGCTGGTGTGGTTAAAGGAGCTTGGAGAGGAGAGGCTGGTGTGGTTAAAGGAGCTTGGAGAGGAGAGGCTGGTGTGGTTAAAGGAGCTGGGAGAGGAGAGGCTGGTGTGGTTAAAGGAGTTGGGAGAGGAGAGGCTGGTGTGGTTAAAGGAGTTGGGAGAGGAGAGGCTGGTGTGGTTAAAGGAGTTGGGAGAGGAGAGGCTGGTGTGGTTAAAGGAGTTGGGAGAGGAGAGGCTGGTGTGGTTAAAGGAGCTGGGAGTGGAGAGGCTGGTGTGGTTAAAGGAGTTGGGAGAGGAGAGGCTGGTGTGGTTAAAGGAGTTGGGAGAGGAGAGGCTGGTGTGGTTAAAGGAGCTTGGAGTTGAGAGGCTGGTGTGGTTAAAGGAGTTGGGAGAGGAGAGGCTGGTTTAAAGGAGCTGGGAGAGGAGAGGCTGGTGTGGTTAAAGGAGTTGGGAGAGGAGAGGCTGGTGTGGTTAAAGGAGCTTGGAGAGGAGAGGCTGGTGTGGTTAAAGGAGCTTGGAGAGGAGAGGCTGGTGTGGTTAAAGGAGTTGGGAGAGGAGAGGCTGGTGTGGTTAAAGGAGCTGGGAGAGGAGAGGCTGGTGTGGTTAAAGGAGTTGGGAGAGGAGAGGCTGGTGTGGTTAAAGGAGCTGGGAGAGGAGAGGCTGGTGTGGTTAAAGGAGCTGGGAGAGGAGAGGCTGGTGTGGTTAAAGGAGTTGGGAGAGGAGAGGCTGGTGTGGTTAAAGGAGCTGGGAGAGGAGAGGCTGGTGTGGTTAAAGGAGCTGGGAGAGGAGAGGCTGGTGTGGTTAAAGGAGCTGGGAGAGGAGAGGCTGGTGTGGTTAAAGGAGTTGGGAGAGGAGAGGCTGGTTTAAAGGAGCTGGGAGAGGCGAGGCTGGTGTGGTTAAAGGAGCTGGGAGAGGAGAGGCTGGTGTGGTTAAAGGAGTTGGGAGAGGAGAGGCTGGTGTGGTTAAAGGAGTTGGGAGAGGAGAGGCTGGTGTGGTTAAAGGAGTTGGGAGAGGAGAGGCTGGTGTGGTTAAAGGAGCTTGGAGAGGAGAGGCTGGTGTGCTTAAAGGAGCTGGGAGAGGAGAGGCTGGTGTGGTTAAAGGAGTTGGGAGAGGAGAGGCTGGTGTGGTTAAAGGAGTTGGGAGAGGAGAGGCTGGTGTGGTTAAAGGAGTTGGGAGAGGAGAGGCTGGTGTGGTTAAAGGAGCTGGGAGAGGAGAGACTGGTGTGGTTAAAGGAGTTGGGAGAGGAGAGGCTGGTGTGGTTAAAGGAGTTGGGAGAGGAGAGGCTGGTGTGGTTAAAGGAGCTGGGAGAGGAGAGGCTGGTGTGGTTAAAGGAGTTGGGAGAGGAGAGGCTGGTGTGGTTAAAGGAGCTGGGAGAGGAGAGGCTGGTGTGGTTAAAGGAGTTGGGAGAGGAGAGGCTGGTGTGGTTAAAGGAGTTGGGAGAGGAGAGGCTGGTGTGGTTAAAGGAGTTGGGATAGGAGAGGCTGGTGTGGTTAAAGGAGCTGGGAGAGGAGAGGCTGGTGTGGTTAAAGGAGTTGGGAGAGGAGAGGCTGGTGTGGTTAAAGGAGTTGGGAGAGGAGAGGCTGGTGTGGTTAAAGGAGTTGGGAGAGGAGAGGCTGGTGTGGTTAAAGGAGTTGGGAGAGGAGAGGCTGGTGTGGTTAAAGGAGCTGGGAGAGGAGAGGCTGGTGTGGTTAAAGGAGTTGGGAGAGGAGAGGCTGGTGTGGTTAAAGGAGCTGGGAGAGGAGAGGCTGGTGTGGTTAAAGGAGTTGGGAGAGGAGAGGCTGGTGTGGTTAAAGGAGCTGGGAGAGGAGAGGCTGGTGTGGTTAAAGGAGCTGGGAGAGGAGAGGCTGGTTTAAAGGAGCTGGGAGAGGAGAGGCTGGTGTGGTTAAAGGAGTTGGGAGAGGAGAGGCTGGTGTGGTTAAAGGAGCTGGGAGAGGAGAGGCTGGTGTGGTTAAAGACACCGAGGAACCTTTGCCTGGTGCAGTGGGGGAGGGGCCTGACCAGAGAGGTAGGGCAGGTGGTCAGGATGGGTGATGGAGGTGACTCAGACTCCTCCTCAATGGGTCCTGAGATGACAGCCAGTCAATGAGTCAAAGTACATGGTGAGTGAACTTTTTTTTTTTTTTTGCTATCCGGCAAAGTTTGTAAGATCAGTACAACACGCTATGAAAAACGAGGGGCATGGTGTCCTCTCAACCAGGGAACGGTTTAGGTTGAGGAAGTGGGTCACAACCTTGCGTAAAGGTTTACCTTCAGACGCTGTTTAGATGTTTTTTTTTTTCTGGCAATGGGGCTTTTTGAGATTTGTTATTAGTCTCTTTATTTGCTGAATCTTCTCCCATTTTTTATGGAGACTCTTTGGCCAGATACAGTGCCTTGCGAAAGTATTCGGCCCCCTTGAACTTTGTGACCTTTTGCCACATTTCAGGCTTCAAACATAAAGATATAAAACTGTATTTTGTTGTGAAGAATCAACAACAAGTGGGACACAATCATGAAGTGGAACGACATTTATTGGATATTTCAAACTTTTTTAACAAATCAAAAACTGAAAAATTGGGCGTGCAAAATTATTCAGCCCCTTTACTTTCCGTGCAGCAAACTCTCTCCAGAAGTTCAGTGAGGATCTCTGAATGATCCAATGTTGACCTAAATGACTAATGATGATAAATACAATCCACCTGTGTGTAATCAAGTCTCCGTATAAATGCACCTGCACTGTGATAGTCTCAGAGGTCCATTAAAAGCGCAGAGAGCATCATGAAGAACAAGGAACACACCAGGCAGGTCCGAGATACTGTTGTGAAGAAGTTTAAAGCCGGATTTGGATACAAAAAGATTTCCCAAGCTTTAAACATCCCAAGGAGCACTGTGCAAGCGATAATATTGAAATGGAAGGAGTATCAGACCACTGCAAATCTACCAAGACCTGGCCGTCCCTCTAAACTTTCAGCTCATACAAGGAGAAGACTGATCAGAGATGCAGCCAAGAGGCCCATGATCACTCTGGATGAACTGCAGAGATCTACAGCTGAGGTGGGAGACTCTGTCCATAGGACAACAATCAGTTGTATATTGCACAAATCTGGCCTTTATGGAAGAGTGGCAAGAAGAAAGCCATTTCTTAAAGATATCCATAAAAAGTGTTGTTTAAAGTTTGCCACAAGCCACCTGGGAGACACACCAAACATGTGGAAGAAGGTGCTCTGGTCAGATGAAACCAAAATTGAACTTTTTGGCAACAATGCAAAACGTTATGTTTGGTGTAAAAGCAACACAGCTGAACACACCATCCCCACTGTCAAACATGGTGGTGACAGCATCATGGTTTGGGCCTGCTTTTCTTCAGCAGGGACAGGGAAGATGGTTAAAATTGATGGGAAGATGGATGGAGCCAAATACAGGACCATTCTGGAAGAAAACCTGATGGAGTCTGCAAAAGACCTGAGACTGGGACGGAGATTTGTCTTCCAACAAGACAATGATCCAAAACATAAAGCAAAATCTACAATGGAATGGTTCAAAAATAAACATATCCAGGTGTTAGAATGGCCAAGTCAAAGTCCAGACCTGAATCCAATCGAGAATCTGTGGAAAGAACTGAAAACTGCTGTTCACAAATGCTCTCCATCCAACCTCACTGAGGTCGAGCTGTTTTGCAAGGAGGAATGGGAAAAAATTTCAGTCTCTCAATGTGCAAAACTGATAGAGACATACCCCAAGCGACTTACAGCTGTAATCGCAGCAAAAGGTGGCGCTACAAAGTATTAAATTAAGGGGGCTGAATAATTTTGCACGCCCAATTTTTCAGTTTTTGATTTGTTAAAAAAGTTTGAAATATCCAATAAATGTCGTTCCACTTCATGATTGTGTCCCACTTGTTGTTGATTCTTCACAAAAAAATACAGTTTTATATCTTGATGTTTGAAGCCTGAAATGTGGCAAAAGGTCGCAAAGTTCAAGGGGGCCGAATACTTTTGCAAGGCACTGTAGCTTGGGTTTTTAGAGAGGACTGTCTCCATCTCGTTTTCCTCTCTTTCATGTATTCTGTCTTTCTCCAGTTTTTATTGACTATTTTCTAACTTTCACTTTCTCCATCTTGTCTCAATTTCTTCTCTCTTTCATTTTCTCAGGTTCTCCACCTCTAACCACATTACTTGTTTTGAGATGAGCTACTTTCAAAGCTTTTCTTTCTATCTCTCTGTCTCAGACTAAAAATACCTCTAAATCTCTCTCCCGTTCTATCTACCCCCTCTCCATCTTTCTCTGTCTTCTCTTCTTTTGCCTCCGTCCCTCTCACCCTCTTCCCCCCATCTCGATCTATATATCTATATCTATATCTATATCTATCTATATCTATATTTATATCTATATCTATATCTATATATACACACCTAACACCCTAACCTTACGGGCTGTAAATAACACCCTAACCCTACAGGGTGTAAATAACACCCTAACCATAATCCCACAGGGTGTAAATAACACCCTAACCCTAATCCTGGAGGGTGTAAATAACACCCTAACCCTACAGGGTGTAAATAACACCATTACCATAATCCCACAGGGTGTAAATAACACCCTGACCCTATGTGGTGTAAATAACATCCTAACCCTATGTGATGTAAATAACACCCTAACCCTACATGGTGTAAAGAACACCCTAACCCTAACCCTTCAGTGTGTAAATAACAGCCTAACCCTAACCCTTTTAAACTCAGACAAAACAGAGATGCTTGTTCTAGGTCCCAAGAAACAAAGAGAACTTCTGTTGAATCAGACAATTAATCTTGATGATTAAACAGTCGTCTCAAATAAAACTGTGAAGGACCTCGGCGTTACTCTGGACCCCGATCTCTCTTTTGAAGAACATATCAAGACTGTTTCAAGGACAGCTTTTTTCCATCTACGTAACATTGCAAAAATCAGAAACTTTCTTTCCAAAAATTATGCAGAAAAATTAATCCATGCTTTTGTCACTTATAGGTTAGACTACTGCAATGCTCTACTTTCCGGCTACCCGGATAAAGCACTAAATAAACTTCAGTTAGTGCTAAATATGGCTGCTAGAATCCTGACTAGAACCAAAAAATTTGATCATATTACTCCAGTGCTAGCCTCCCTACACAGGCTTCCTGTCAAAGCAAGGGCTGATTTCAAGGTTTTACTGCTAACCTACAAAGCATTACATGGGCTTGCTCCTACCTATCTCTCTGATTTGGTCCTGCCGTACATACCTACACGTACGCTACAGTCACAAGACGCAGGCCTCCTAATTGTCCCTAGAATTTCTAAGCAAACAGCTGGAGGCAGGGCTTTCTCCTATAGAGCTCCATTTTTATGGAACGGTCTGCCTACCCATGTCAGAGACGCAAACTCGGTCTCAACCTTTAAGTCTTTACTGAAGACTCATCTCTTCAGTGGGTCATATGATTGAGTGTAGTCTGGCCCAGGAGTGGGAAGGTGAACGGAAAGGCTCTGGAGCAACGAACCGCCCTTGCTGTCTCTGCCTGGCCGGTTCCCCTCTTTCCACTGGGATTCTCTGCCTCTAACCCTATTACAGGGGCTGAGTCACTGGCTTACTGGGGCTCTCTCATACCGTCCCTGGGAGGGGTGCGTCACCTGAGTGGGTTGAGTCACTGATGTGATCATCCTGTCTGGGTTGGCGCTCCCCCTTGGGTTGTGCCGTGGCTGAGATCTTTGTGGGCTATACTCAGCCTTGTCTCAGGATGGTAAGTTGGTGGTTGAAGATATGCCTCTAGTGGTGTGGGGGCTGTGCTTTGGCAAAGCGGGTGGGGTTATATCCTTCCTGTTGGCCCTGTCTGGGGGTGTCCTTGGATGGGGCCACAGTGTCTCCTGACCCCTCCTGTCTCAGCCTCCAGTATTTATGCTGCAGTAGTTTATGTGTCGGGGGGCTAGGGTCAGTTTGTTATATCTGGAATACTTCTCCTGTCCTATTCGGTGTCCTGTGTGAATTTAAGTGTGCTCTCTCTAATTCTCTCTTTCTTTCTCTCTCTCGGAGGACCTGAGCCCTTGGACCATGCCTCAGGACTACCTGACATGATTACTCCTTGCTGTCCCCAGTCCACCTGGCCATGCTGCTGCTCCAGTTTCAACTGTTCTGACTAGTTTTTGGCCTTTCTAGGGAGTTTTTCCTAGCCACCGTGCTTCTACACCTGCATTGCTTGCTGTTTGGGGTTTTAGGCTGGGTTTCTGTACAGCACTTTGAGATATCAGCTGATGTACGAAGGGCTATATAAATAAATTTGATTTGATTTGATTTGAACCCTAAAGTGTGTAAATAACACCCTAACCCTAACCCTACGTGGTGTAAATAACACCCTAACAATACCTGGTGTAAATAACACCCTAAACCTACATGGTGTAAATAACACCCTAACCTTAACCTTACAGGGTGTAAATAACACCCTAACCTTACAGGTTGTAAATAACACCTTAACCCTACGTGGTGTAAATAACACCCTAATACTACGTGGTGTAAATAACACCCTAACCCCACGTGGTGTAAATAACACCCTGACCCTAACCCTATGTGGTGTAAATAACACCCTAACCCTACATGGTGTAAATAACACCTTAACCCTACAGTGTGTAAATAACATCCTAACCTTAACCTTGCTGGGTGTGAATAACACCCTAACCTAACCCTAACCCTACAGGCTGTAAATAACACCCTAACCCCAACCCTAAACCTACGTGTTGTAAATAACACCCTAACCCCAAACCTACATTGTGTTAATAACACTCTAACCCTAATCCTACAGGCTGTAAATAGCACCCTAACCCTACACGCTGTAAATAACACCCTAACCCTATAGTGTGTAAATAGCACCCTAACCCTATGTGGTGTAAATAACACCCTAACCCTATTTGGTGTAAATAACACCCTAACCCTAACCCTCAGTGTGTAAATAACACCCTAACCCTATGTGGTGTAAATAACACCCTAACCCTACGTGGTGTAAATAACACCCTGACCCTAACCCCACAGGGTGTAAATAACACCCTAACCCTGCAGTGTGTAAATAGCACCCTAACCCCACAGGGTGTAAATAAAACCCAGACATTAACCCTGCTGGGTGTAAATAACACCCTGGCCGTAACCCTATGGGGTGTAAATGACACCCTATCCCTAACCTATCCCTAATGCTTGAAGACATGGCTAAAGGTCAATCAGATTTGTGAACATGGTCCCTAGCTGTGTGTTGCCGCTTTCCACGTTGTCTGTTGTCTGTAGCTTGTGAGGTGTGGAAACACTTTGTTGCTTTTATGAATTTTGTCTTGCTGCTTTTTGTTTTATGTTGCTCTGTCTGTATGCTACGTCTTGCTTGTCCTCTGTTGCTCTGTCTGTATGCTATGTCTTGCTTGTCCTATGTTGCTATGTCTTGCTTGTTCTATGCTGCTATTGTCTATATTGTAATTGTTTTTAATAACCTGCCCAGGGACTGCGGTTGAAAATTAGCCGGCTGGCTAAAACCGGCACTTTTACTGAAACGTTGATTAATGTGCACTGTCCCTGTAAAAATAAAAATAAACTCAAACTCAAACTCAACCCTACAGTGTGTAAATAACACCCAATCCCTAAAGGGTGTAAATAACACCCAATCCCTAAAGGGTGTAAATAACACCCTAGCCCTTCAGGGTGTAAATAACACCCTAACCCTTCAGGGTGTAAATAAAATGCCTGTCTAGCAATGACCAACAAACAACTTGAAAGAGCTTTTTAGAGCAATCGTAAAATAGTCATGTGCAAACACTGCACAATCCAGGTGTGCAAAGCTCTTAGGGACGTACCCAGAAAGACTCATACCTGTAATTACTGTATTAGGTGATTCTAACATGAGGGGTGTAAATATTTATGTAAATGAGATATTTCTGTATTTCATTTTCTTTGCTGAAATGTCTAAAAACTACACTGACCATCTACCCTTTTCCATTTACCTTACCCCTTATATAAACTGCCCTCTCCTGTCCATCACCCCTCTGTCCCCTCCTGTCTGCTCCCCCTGCTCAGTCCTCTCCCCTGGGGTCATATCCACCGACAGGCCTATTCCCCATAAATTCTCCAGCCTGGATAAGCATGGTCCCAGCTTTTAGCTGTTGACCAGGGCCCATAGGGCTCTGATGAAATGTAGTGCACTACATAGGGAATATACTGCCATTTGGAGAGGCAGCCTTTACCTCCAAGTGCCCCCTAGCTAGCGGGGAGGCTGGCCATAAATCAGCCAGGGACGGAGTGCAGCAGGCTGGGGAGATAAGAGGGAGGGAGTGGGTAATTGCTCTTTGTGTCAGGGTCAGTGTGGGGACACCCATGCCTAACACACAAAGTCACACATTATGTGTTGATACAAAATAATGAATGCACATATTTTTATTTAACTAGACAAGTCAGTTAAGAACAAATTCTTATTTACAATGATGGCCAAACCCGGACCACACTGGGCCAATTGTGCACAGCCCTACAGGACTCCCAATCACAGCCGGATCTGATACAGCCTGGATTCAAACCAGGTACTCTGGCGATGCCTCTTGCACTGAGATGCAGTGCTTAGACCGCTGCGCCACTCGGGAGCCCAAGTATGAATGTAAGTCGCTTTGGATGAAGGCGTATGCTAAATGGCTTATATTATATATTAATATTGTATTGTTACATCATACGCCATCTTACCTGATAGGATTATTACTTTCTATATTAATAATGTCATTAGGAGTCATTAGGATCTACAGTCCTTAGGATCTACAGTCGTTAGGATCTACAGTCATTAGGATCTACAGTCGCTAGGATCTACAGTCGCTAGGATCTACAGTCGCTAGGATCTACAGTCATTAGGAGATCTACAGTCATTAGAAGATCTACAGTCGTTAGAATCTACAGTCATTAGGAGATCCACAGTCATTAGGATCTACAGTCATTAGGATCTACAGTCGTTAATATCTACAGTCATTAGGAGATCTACAGTCATTAGGAGATCTACAGCCATTAGGAGATCTACAGTCATTAGGAGATCTACAGTCATTAGGAGATCTACAGCCATTAGGAGATCTAGTCATTAGGAGATCTACAGTCATTAGGAGATCTACAGTCATTAGGAGATCTACAGTCGTTAGGATCTACAGTCGTTAAGATCTACAGCCATTAGGAGATCTACAGTCATTAGGAGATTTACAGTCGTTAGAATCTACAGTCATTACGATCTACAATCATTAGGATCTACAATCATTAGGAGATCTACAGTCAATAGGTTCTACAGTCAATATCATGGACACAACTTTCAATTGGGACAAGTGGACATGTCCCTCCCACATTCTGAAATTGCATTTTTGTCATTGGAATGTGATACAATCCATGCGGACGCCTCCGAGAGGTCGGGTAGGCTGTTTGCAGTGCTTATTCGACTGGATTTATGACCATGCGGACAACACAGAGCGGGCTTCCAGGCTGTGTGAAGGCAAAGCTCCTGGAAGGCTTTGCTGGACCAGCACGGGAGAGTTGAGTAGCTCAATGTTTTGCACTCTTTCACCAAGTTGTAAAAAAAAAAGCAGAACAGAAAGTGTCTACTCTTTAGTTGACTGATGTAGCTGGCAATGTAACTGCTGTTTACTTAACAGAAAAAAAAAACTAGTGTTTATTCGAGGTGCCGAGCCAGTATTGTCACTGACATGTATCATTAGTTAATGTTACATCCCCTCGCGACTGAGGTGAATGAATAAGATATGCTATTCAGTAGCATCCACATCCAGGTCAGCTCTAGCCTCTAGTTATCTGTCAGATATTTACTATCTAACAACAGTCGCTAGTTTTGCTATGTTTTGTAGTCTTTGTTTTGTCACGTTTCAAAGGGGAAATTAAGTTGTCAAGCTTTCGCCAGTTAATGTACCATTCGAGAGAGAGCTGGCCAAACGTAGGCTTACGTGAGCTATTCTTATATTTCCTCAAGCTAGACCTGAATCAAATGATGAAACCATCAGCCAAAATGATTGAAGATTGATATTCTGAAGTTTTTTCAGTGCAACGTGAGTAGAATTTCACACTGACACAGCAATAGACAGGTCTAAAGTTACAGGCAACTCTGTCGTGTTGGACAGATTTCTTCATCCCACTCCCGCCTGCACTGGCTGGCTTTCTGTCCAACTCCCAATCACTACTGCAAGAACTGGTCCCAAACCCAACCACAGTCCCGCAAGAACTGGTTCCAAACCCAACCACAGCCCTGCAAGAACTGGTCCCAAACCCAACCACAGTCCCGCAAGAACTGGTCTCAGACCCAACCACAGTCCAGCAAGAACTGGTTCCAAACCCAACCACAGTCCCGCAAGAACTGGTTCCAAACCCAACCACAGTCCTGCAAGAACTGGTTCCAAACCCAACCACAGCCCTGCAAGAACTGGTCCCAAACCCAACCACAGTCCCGCAAGAACTGGTCTCAGACCCAACCACAGTCCAGCAAGAACTGGTTCCAGACCCAACCACAGTCCTGCAAGAACTGGTTCCAAACCCAACCACAGTCCCGCAAGAACTGGTCCCAAACCCAACCACAGTCCCGCAAGAACTGGTCTCAGACCCAACCACAGTCCCGCAAGAACTGGTTCCAGACCCAACCACAGTCCTGCAAGAACTGGTTCCAAACCAAACCACAGTCTTGCAAGAACTGGTCTCAGACCCAACCACAGTCCCGCAAGAACTGGTTCCAAACCCAACCACAGTCCTGCAAGAACTGGTTCCAAACCCAACCACAGTCCCGCAAGAACTGGTTCCAAACCCAACCACAGTCCTGCAAGAACTGGTTCCAAACCCAACCACAGTCCTGCAAGAACTGGTTCCAAACCCAACCATAGTCCTGCAAGAACTGGTTCCAAACCCAACCACAGTCCTGCAAGAACTGGTTCCAAACCCAACCATAGTCCTGCAAGAACTGGTTCCAAACCCAACCACAGTCCTGCAAGAACTGGTTCCAAACCCAACCACAGTCCCGCAACGTTATTGCAGCTCACTTGCCAGCGATGGTCCCAGCAATTTTGTGCCCTTTAGGCAATATCGAATGCGCAAAAATAACTTGAGAAATAGGTTAAATGACCAGAGATTCTCACATGGCCCTAACATTGTATTACTGGGCTACATCAGCCAATGTGCTAGATGTAGATTGAAGAAAGCAGAGTTGACGAGAGTTGCCCTTTCTCTTCAGCTATTTTATAGTCTACCTTTTAGGTGTGGGAAGATTTTCAGACTGAGAAATATGGTTGATCAATATTTAAGCTTATTTCTAGGCAATGTAGTAAACTATAGTCTAATCATAGGCCTATTTAGGAAGTACAATTTTTTGGGGGAAAGATAACTACGCCGTGCTTCTCCACTCATGTACACATAGGCTAAAGCCTACTCTATTTAATTGAGACCACAGTTGATCTCGCAGGTATTGCTACTGAACTGGAGGCAGCAAGAATGATGATAGCAACACTTGCTATGTTTTGCATAGTCCTATAGGATATAGCCTAGCTTTTTTTGGAAGACGATTTTTAGGCTGAGACAAATAAACGGGTAATCCAGACTTATTGAAAATGAAAATGCCCCAGCACATGTTGTGTTTTTTCCTTTTTTAATAATGATTAAATTTTTTGGAGTGCACTTCGACTCATCTGTCATGATCGTCGTATGACTGAGACCAAGGCACAGCGTGGTATACGTACATTCTCTTTTAATGAATGAACACCGTAACAAACCAACAAAAATAACAACCGAAACCTGACGCTATACAAAATAGTGCTGACAGGCAACTACACATTGTCAAGATCCCACAAATACCAATGGGGATAATGGCTACCTAAATATGATCCCCAATCAGAGACAACGATAAACAGCTGTCTCTGATTGGGTACCATATCAGGCCTACATAGAAATACAAAAACCCCCTAGATGAGCTAAACTAGAGTACCCACTCCAGTCACACCCTGACCTAACCAACATATATAGAAAAACAGGGATATCTAAGGTCAGGGCGTGACATCACGTTGGTTGAGTTGCCCTCTACTTCCTTTTATTATTAATATTTATGTATCGATGTTGTATTAAACTACAGTCTGATTATTTTTAAGTTAATTTCATGTTTAAGTTTAACTGCCACGTGATTCTCCATCCATGTAGGCAGCCTACTCTACTTCAGTGAGACCACACATTCTGAACCTCTCACAACCCAACTAGGAATGGTAGGCTACTGACGTTGAAGCAGCGAATTCTGAGTGTGAAAAATATGTGCTTTTAATACACGTGGTACAAAGTAGAAAGAGGACAGTTTTACAAATAATCTGTGGGACAACAACAAAAATAATTTTCATCCCAAAGTCATCTGCCTGCGGCATGAAAAATGAAGACCTCTGTAGGACCCATATGTCCTGCAGGCATCCCGTGGGAACGCAGCCCTCTAGTGCAGTCAGGACACAACAACACTACGCTCATCATGTCTTAGCAGGATCAGATGTTGACAGGGGGTCCCCAGCAGGGTCAGACAGCCAGGGAAGACCAGGCTACAGAGCTCAGGTGAATTCTGCAGTATATTCAGCGAATGATACCAACGTTTCATCTTGAATTGATGGATCTACTTACAGTAACTAAAGGACGGCAGATTAAGAATAAAGCTAGAGTCTGGGATCTGGGAAATAAATGGTCATTTCAATTATTGAACCATTGATTATATTCTTGGATAATATAATGTATAAATGTACACCAAGGTAATTCTTTATCATGCCTCAACATTAGGAGGATCAAATGGTGACAGGGGTCTCAGCAGAGTTGAACTTTCCCAAAGACACAAAACATGCAAAACAAAAAAAAATGTGAGGAAGACCTGGGAGACACTATTGACGATGAAGAATGGATAGAGATATGTTAGAATACCCAGTCATGTTCTTATCATCTCAGACATGATGACTGCAGTTTAAGACCATCCATAGAACGTACTGTACTATATGCCAGTGACACTGAACATCATGCACTCAGAAATTGTACAGGAGGTGTAAAGCACAAAAAACAGAACATATTTGCATATGTTATGATCTTGTGTAGGCTGGCTGAATTCTGCCAAGAGTATGTTCTTTTATCTCAGCGTGTCTACAGATTCTCCCTTCTCCCTGATTTTGTTTGCTTGGAAATGTTGATACTGGAGACTGTTATCAGAAGAAACTGTGTAATCTAGAATTTACAGTGGCTAGGAAATGCATTGCCATTAATTAGAAGGATGGTTATCTTCCCACAAAGTATGAAAGAAATGTCAAGTTATGTACAGTATCACATGATTTGTTTTTAGGATTAAGGGTATACTGTGCAAATTTCGTACAGCTTGGATGCCTTATGTGGAATATTGTATGACTAAAGGAGTCTGTATATAGGCAATCCCTATCTGCTGGGCTGTTCAGTCCTGATCCCGGCTGTACTGTTGACACTCTGGCCTAACACACTTGAAACCAAATATGAATGTTTCACTAAGATCCTAAAGCTGAGTGGGGGGGTGTTGGATTGGGGCGCTGCAGGGTGGTGGACCCCTAGGGGCAGGACGGGGCGACTTCAGCTATATTATGTGCATGTGAAAAGAGCTCTACCATATTATTAGGCCTATGAGATGAATTATATGGAGATGTCACATCCTGATCTGTTTCACCTGTCCTTGTGCTTGTCTCCACCCCCCCCCCCCTCTAGTTGTAGCCCATCTTTCTCATTATAACCTGTGTATTTATGCCTGTGCTTTCTGTCTGTTTGTGCCAGTGTTGTGTTGGTTGCCAAGTCAACCAGCGTTTTTGTCTCCAAGGTCCTGTTTTTTTTCTCACCGTCTCTGTTTTTCTCATCCTGATTCTGACCTTTGCCTGTCTTGACTCTGAGCCCTCCTGCCTGACCATTCTGCCTGCCCTTGACCTCGATCCCGCCTGCCTGACCATTCTGCCTGCCCTTGACCTCGAGCCCGCCTGCCTGACCATTCTGCCTGTCTTGACTCTGAGCCCGCCTGCCTGACCATTCTGCCTGCCCTTGACTCTGAGCCCGCCTGCCTGACCATTCTGCCTGCCCTTGACTCTGAGCCAGCCTGCCTGACCATTCTGCCTGCCCTTGACTCTGAGCCCGCCTGCCTGACCTTTCTGCCTGCCCTTGACCTCGAGCCCACCTGCCTGACCATTCTGCCTGCCTGATCATTCTGCCTGCCCTTGACTCTGAGCCCGCCTGCCTGACCCTTGCCTGCCCTGTTCCGTTTGGATCTCTGACCTGGTTATGAAGTCTTGCCTGTCCCCGCCCTGCCTTTTGCCTACCCCCTGGACAATAATACATATCAGAGCTCAAACCATCTGCCTCTTGTTTCCGCATCTGGGTCTCGCCTTGTGTCGTTATAGGAGGGTCTACAGTTTCCATGTGTTAATGTGTAGGTGTATGTGTGTTTTCATGCAAAAAAATAATTGTTCTCCAAACCTTTCCTTGACACATAAAAAGAAAGGTGGGAAGGAAGTTTCTGGGGAATAAGTAGAGTTATTGACTAGACTGGTGGGTGTCGGGTATGTAGGCGGCTTGGGTTGGCTGGGCAGTCTGGCTGAAATTTGATATAGAGGACGGCTTAAAGACAGTCAAAAGTAGTCTTGTACTGTATCTGTAAGAGTTTTTCATTTGTTAGGCGATTGGTTAAAGGTGAAACACAATATTGATTATTGAATTATCATTGATCTAGTTCAGTCTTATCAATTACTTAAACATATTTAATAATATCTTACATAGCTTGATGACTGTGTGCATTTCCGCTTACTTTGTGTTGTGGTAAATAGAGACGACTAGAAGGGCCATGGGTCAAATTGGATTGTGTAGAAATGCAGTATATGTGATTTAGATGGCCCTAAATATGGGAGGACCCTCAGCCCCCTGCCAAGTTATGTCCCCCTCTGCAAATAGCACTGTTCGCGATTTACAAAATCATAGTCAATCGATCAATAATATAATAATACTCTAAGCAAAACATTTTATTTTTAATTTACAATCTGTAGAAACTAGGATAATAGAAGGTTCAGAACTTTTGTGAAACATCGCAGCTGAAAAATACATGACAAATAGAAACTGGACGGTGTTCAGAGACAGATGGGAGGGGTTGAGTGGAGCTGAAGGATCGGACTGGATGGTGTTCAGAGACAGATGGGAGGGGTTGAGTGGAGCTGAAGGATCGGACTGGATGGTGTTCAGAGACAGATGGGAGGGGTTGAGTGGAGCTGAAGGATCGGACTGGATGGTGTTCAGAGATAGATGGGAGGGGTTGAGTGGAGCTGAAGGATCGGACTGGATGGTGTTCAGAGATAGATGGGAGGGGTTGAGTGGAGCTGAAGGCCTGGATGGTGTTCAGAGATAGATGGGAGGGGTTGAGTGGAGCTGAAGGCCTGGATGGTGTTCAGAGACAGATGGGAGGGGTTGAGTGGAGCTGAAGGATCGGACTGGATGGTGTTCAGAGACAGATGGGAGGGGTTGAGGGGAGCTGAAGGCCTGGATGGTGTTCAGAGACAGATGGGAGGGGTTGAGTGGAGCTGAAGGATCGAACTGGATGGTGTTCAGAGATAGATGGGAGGGGTTGAGTGGAGCTGAAGGCCTGGATGGTGTTCAGAGACAGATGGGAGGGGTTGAGTGGAGCTGAAGGATCGGACTGGATGGTGTTCAGAGATAGATGGGAGGGGTTGAGGGGAGCTGAAGGCCTGGATGGTGTTCAGAGATAGATGGGAGGGGTTGAGTGGAGCTGAAGGATCGGACTGGATGGTGTTCAGAGATAGATGGGAGGGGTTGAGTGGAGCTGAAGGATGGGACTGGATGGTGTTCAGAGATAGATGGAGGGGTTGAGAGGAGCTGAAGGATCGGACTGGATGGTGTTCAGAGATAGATGGGAGGGGTTGAGTGGAGCTGAAGGATCGGACTGGATGGTGTTTAGAGATAGATGGGAGGGGTTGAGTGGAGCTGAAGGATCGGACTGGATGGTGGTCAGAGATAGATGGGAGGGGTTGAGTGGAACTGAAGGATGGGACTGGATGGTGTTCAGAGATAGATGGGAGGGGTTGAGCGGAGCTGAAGGTTCGGACTGGATGGTGTTCAGAGATAGATGGGAGGGGTTGAGTGGAGCTGAAGGATCGGACTAAAAACAAATAAAGATATCTATTGTAAAATATACTGTGTCCGTAAAATGTGTATATAATGTACGCTAACGTTCAAAAGTTTGAGGTCACTTAGAAATGTCCTTGTTTTCCATGAAAACATACAGGAAATGAGTAGCAGAATTAATAGGAAATATAGTCAAGACTTTGAGGTTATAAATAATGATTTTTAATTGAAATAATAATTGTATCTTTCAAACTTAGCTTTAGTCAAAGAATTCTCGATTACAGCCTTGCAGACCCATGGCATTCTAGTTGTCAATTTGTTGTGGTAATCTATAGCGATTTCACCCCATGCTTCCTGAAACACCTCCCACAAATTGGATTGGCTTGATGGCCACTTCTTACGTATCATACGGTCAAGCTGCTCCCACAACAGCTCGATAGGGTTGAGATCTGGTGACTGTACTGGCCACTGCATTATAGACAGAATACCAGCTGACTGCTTCTTCCCTAAATAGTTCTAGCATAGTATGGAGGTGTGCTTTGTGACGTTGTCCTGTTGTAGGAGGAAATTAGCTTCAATGAATTACCGTCTACAGGGTATGGCATGGCATTACAAAATGAAGTGATAGCCATCCTTCCTCAAGATCCTTTTTACCCTGTACACATCTCCCACTTCACCACCACCAAAGCACCTCCAAAGCACCTCCAGACCATCACATTGCCTCCACCCTGCTTGACAGATGGCGTCAAGCACTCCTCCAGCATCTTTTCATTTTTTTCTGCGTCTCACGAATGTTCTTGTTTGTGATCCGAAAACCTCAAGATTCATCTATCCGTAACACTTTATCCAATCTGCCTCTGTCCAGTGTCTGTGTTCTTTTGCCCATCTTAACCCTCCTGTTGTGTTCGTTTCATGTTAATTAATTCTGTGTTCTCCATCCAAAATGACCACCTGATCTATAATGATAAATATATTATCACCTAATGTTGTTTTGGATCTTTTTTATCAACTTAAGTTCTTGTGAAAATTACACGTTTTGAACTTCTATTTGCTTGTATGGTCTGTAGGCCTCATTGACCTGAGCTCATACAACTAATTTTTGAGTAAAAAAAAATCATAATGTATGGATTATTTTGACTAAAACAAATACTCAGATTAAACATATTGTGATATTTATTTATTATTATGTATTTATTTACTTTGTGTCAAAGTTTTAACAATGATATTTGTTCTGAAAACATTTCAAATTTTTAAATACACAATATAACATCTGTTGTGTTCCCCGTCAAAACTGACCGGCATGATTGTATTAGTAGAGAAATAACATCTGTTGTGTTCCCGGTCAAAACTGACCGGCATGATTGTATTAGTAAAGAAAGAACATTGGCTCAAAAACTATACATGAAAACATTAACATATTCACAAAATTAATGTCTGAACACATTAAAGAACAACAGTAACAATAACAGTATTACTAACAATAACAAAGACATTAAAATGTTCACAATCTGTCAATGGTGGTACCATTTCTCATGCACATGTTGGACAATACGTGATGGTTGTTGCATGTGCTTTGCAAATATATGCACTGCGTTTATGGAATATAATGCTCGTTTTGACATCTCGGTGCACAGAGATCGCCCTTCTTCCTTTTGTCTTTTCTGTCTCTGGCAGCTTCAATGTTGTCCACTCCCTCTTGGTTCCTGTTTTAATCCAGGACAGCGTTGGGCTTCTTGTACTCCCTGGTACTCACTCTTTGTTCCTGTTGTAATCCAGGACAGTGTTAGGCTTCTTGTACTCCCTGGTACTCACAGCAGCATCCCTGTGCAGAGTTGTCATCAGGAGCACATTCTTCTTTTTCTTCGGGCGGTAGGACACAAGAGTGTGTGTATCGGCGAAGGCAAATTTAGAGAAAAGACAATCAATGTCCTTGGTAGTGAGTAAGGCAGGAGGCAACTCAGGCTTGGTCCTTCTGATCGTCCCCACCATGGTCATTTTTGGGGAGAGCAGCTCCTGAACAAGAGCATATGAGGTGAAGAAATTGCCACGTTATGTTGTGTCCCTGAGACCTGCAGTCATTTCCAGGACCCCCCGCTTCCCTGGTTCCTTTCAGGAACACCTTCAGCAGGTTTCCCTGGTTCCTTTCAGGAACACCGTCAGCAGGTTTCTCTGGTTCCTTTCAGGAACACCTTCAGCAGGTTTCCCTGGTTCCTTTCAGGAACACCGTCAGCAGGTTTCCCTGGTTCCTTTCAGGAACACCTTCAGCAGGTTTCCCTGGTTCCTTTCAGGAACACCTTCAGCAGGTTTCCCTGGTTCCTTTTAGGAACACCTTCAGCAGGTTTCTCTGGTTCCTTTTAGGAACACCGTCAGCAGGTTTCCCTGGTTCCTTTTAGGAACACCTTCAGCAGGTTTCCCTGGTTCCTTTCAGGAACACCGTCAGCAGTTTTCTCTGGTTCCTTTTAAGAACACCTTCAGCAGGTTTCCCTGGTTCCTTTCGGGAACACCGTCAGTAGGTTTGCCTGGTTCCTTTCGGGAACACCGCCAGCAGGTTTCTCTGGTTCCTTTCAGGAACACCTTCAGCAGGTTTCCCTGGTTCCTTTCAGGAACACCGTCAGCAGGTTTCTCTGGTTCCTTTCAGGAACACCGCCAGCAGGTTTCCCTGGTTCCTTTCTGGAACACCGTCAGCAGGTTTCCCTGGTTCCTTTCAGGAACACCGCCAGCAGGTTTCTCTGGTTCCTTTCTGGAACACCGTCAGCAGGTTTCCTGGTTCCTTTCAGGAACACCGTCAGCAGTTTTCTCTGGTTCCTTTCAGGAACACCGTCAGCAGTTTTCTCTGGTTCCTTTCAGGAACACCGTCAGCAGTTTTCTCTGGTTCCTTTCTGGAACACCGTCAGCAGGTTTCCCTGGTTCCTTTCTGGAACACCGTCAGCAGGTTTCCTGGTTCCTTTCAGGAACACCGCCAGCAGGTTTCCCTGGTTCCTTTCAGGAACACCGTCAGCAGGTTTGCCTGGTTCCTTTCGGGAACACCGTCAGCAGTTTTCTCTGGTTCCTTTCAGGAACACCGCCAGCAGGTTTCCCTGCTTCCTTTTAGGAACACCGTCAGCAGGATTCCCTGGTTCCTTTCAGGAACACCGCCAGCAGGTTTCCCTGGTTCCTTTCAGGAACACCGTCAGCAGGTTTGCCTGGTTCCTTTCAGGAACACCGCCAGCAGGTTTCCCTGGTTCCTTTTAGGAACACCTTCAGCAGGTTTCCCTGGTTCCTTTCAGGAACACCTTCAGCAGGTTTCCCTGGTTCCTTTCAGGAACACCTTCAGCAGGTTTCCCTGGTTCCTTTCTGGAACACCGTCAGCAGGTTTCTCTGGTTCCTTTCTGGAACACCGTCAGCAGGTTTCCCTGGTTCCTTTCAGGAACACCTTCAGCAGGTTTCCCTGGTTCCTTTCAGGAACACCTTCAGCAGGTTTCCCTGGTTCCTTTCTGGAACACCTTCAGCAGGTTTCCCTGGTTCCTTTCTGGAACACCGTCAGCAGGTTTCCCTGGTTCCTTTCTGGAACACCGTCAGCAGGTTTCCCTGGTTCCTTTCTGGAACACCGTCAGCAGGTTTCCCTGGTTCCTTTCTGGAACACCGTCAGCAGGTTTCCCTGGTTCCTTTTAGGAACACCGTCAGCAGGTTTCCCTGGTTCCTTTCTGGAACACCGTCAGCAGGTTTCCCTGGTTCCTTTCTGGAACACCGTCAGCAGGTTTCTCTGGTTCCTTTCAGGAACACCGGCAGCAGGTTTCCCTGGTTCCTTTCAGGAACACCGTCAGCAGGTTTCTCTGGTTCCTTTCTGGAACACCGTCAGCAGGTTTCCTGGTTCCTTTCTGGAACACCGTCAGCAGGTTTCCCTGGTTCCTTTCAGGAACACCTTCAGCAGGTTTCCCTGGTTCCTTTCAGGAACACCGGCAGCAGGTTTCCTGGTTCCTTTCTGGAACACCGCCAGCAGGATTCCCTGGTTCCTTTCAGGAACACCGCCAGCAGGTTTCTCTGGTTCCTTTCTGGAACACCGTCAGCAGGATTCCCTGGTTCCTTTCAGGAACACCGCCAGCAGGATTCCCTGGTTCCTTTCAGGAACACCGTCAACAGGATTCCCTGGTTCCTTTCAGGAACACCGCCAGCAGGTTTCCCTGGTTCCTTTCTGGAACACCGTCAGCAGGTTTCCCTGGTTCCTTTTAGGAACACCGTCAGCAGGTTTCCCTGGTTCCTTTCTGGAACACCGTCAGCAGGTTTCCCTGGTTCCTTTCTGGAACACCGTCAGCAGGTTTCTCTGGTTCCTTTCAGGAACACCGGCAGCAGGTTTCCCTGGTTCCTTTCAGGAACACCGTCAGCAGGTTTCTCTGGTTCCTTTCTGGAACACCGTCAGCAGGTTTCCTGGTTCCTTTCTGGAACACCGTCAGCAGGTTTCCCTGGTTCCTTTCAGGAACACCTTCAGCAGGTTTCCCTGGTTCCTTTCAGGAACACCGGCAGCAGGTTTCCTGGTTCCTTTCTGGAACACCGCCAGCAGGATTCCCTGGTTCCTTTCAGGAACACCGCCAGCAGGTTTCTCTGGTTCCTTTCTGGAACACCGTCAGCAGGATTCCCTGGTTCCTTTCAGGAACACCGCCAGCAGGATTCCCTGGTTCCTTTCAGGAACACCGTCAGCAGGATTCCCTGGTTCCTTTCAGGAACACCGCCAGCAGGTTTCTCTGGTTCCTTTCTGGAACACCGTCAGCAGGTTTCTCTGGTTCCTTTCTGGAACACCGTCAGCAGGTTTCCCTGGTTCCTTTCAGGAACACCGTCAGCAGGATTCCCTGGTTCCTTTCTGGAACACCGTCAGCAGGATTCCCGGTGCAAACCTGCATGTTCCAGGCATAACTTGTCCTGTCATCACATACTGCCCATGTCCTTATTCCATATTCAGACGGGTTTCCTTGGCATGTACTGTTTGAATGGGCAGTGTCCCCTAAAAGCAATCAGACGCTCATCCACTGTGATGTCTGGACTTGGGTTATAGATGAGTGGCAGGCGCTGATCGCTGCCAGCTTGTCTTGTATCACGGTTGTCAAAGCAATTCACCCGTGACATCATGTGAAATGTCTGGAGTGACATGGTGGCCTGGAAAATTGCCAGACCAGACTCTGCATCCCATAAACTGGTGGTAAATGTGTTTCTGGGTCTGTACACACCAGCCAAAATCAAGAGACCCACGTATGATTGGACGTGTGTCCGGTCTACCTCTTCCAGTTGTCTTTGTAAACTCGTCTCCCCTCAAGTTGGTCATGTTTATCACTATAGTCTCGATTGACTCTGTCAGGAACAGTTCGAAGCAGGATTTTATTTCATCAACCCCGGATATGGTGTATCACGTTGGCTCTGGGGTCATCCTGATAACATTTTCAGCAGACAGCCGACCTCTCCTCTCAGGTGGGGATGAAGACAAGGATAAATTCCCATTCTTTGACCGGAATGTAACAACAACCTCAGCAGGGCCCTCTTCCTCATCACAGGAATGTAACAACAACCTCAGCAGGGCCCTCTTCCTCATCACTGGAATGTAACAACAACCTCAGCATGGCCCTCTTCCTCATCACTGGAATGTAACAACAACCTCAGCATGGCCCTCTTCCTCATCACTGGAATGTAACAACAACCTGAGCAGGGCCCTCTTCCTCATCACTGGAATGTTCCACATCGGTTGCCTCGGGGTCTGGATCATATTCTGTGTTGTCTTCAACTTCTGACAATTCCTCCTCTAACGCATCTTCACTGTCAGTTTCCTGTCCTCTCTCCTCCTCACCAGCGTCATGATCAAAGATATGATCAAGAGCCTCATACAGTATATCGTTTGGTCATTGTGCTGCCACAGAATTAATTGTGAACAAGGCCTCAAAAAAGCTTTATTTACCAAAACTGCGAGAAAAGTTAGATATATTTATGAAACAATGTTGTGATTGTGAGAATGCCAACAGGTGTGGTTCCTGTGGGGGATGATTCTATTGGGGAAAGGTTACTGTGGGGGTTGCCATGGAAGCCAAGAAGGGAAGTGAGGTGTGTGTGTGTGTGTGTGCGCTCAAACACACAGGCATGAGGGGTCTGGGAGAGGAAGTGTGTCAATCTGATGAATGGTTATTATCAATGCCTGAACTCAATTTTTCCACTAATTGTAGTCTCACCTATTAATTTCTACCGACCGGTCATTTTTGATGGGAACACCACAGGTGTACAAAAGTTAAACAAAACACTCAAAATGTAATGAAAATCATCAAAATGTATTGTGTGTGTTCAGATGCCCTGCGTGGACAAAGTCACGGAACCTTATAACAATCAGATTAAAGCTTCAGTCCAATTAAATTGGTCCAGTTTGACCGGAACACAACAGGAGGGTTAATCTTTTATTTTTATTGGCCAGTCTGAGATAAGGCTTTTCCTTTGCAACTCTGCCTAGAAGGTCAGCATCCCGGAGTTGCCTGTTCACGTTGAGACTGGTGTTTTGCAGCTACTATTTAATGAAAGCTGCCAGTTGAGAACTTGTGAGGAATCTGTTTCTCAAACTAGACACTCTAATGTACTTGTCCACTTGCTCAGTTGTGCACCGGGGTCTCCCACTCCTCTTTCTATTCTGGTTAGAGCCAGTTTGCGCTGTTCTGTGAAGGGAGTAGTACACAGCGTTGTACGAGATCTTCAGTTTCTTGGCAATTTCTCGTATGGAATAGCCTTCATTTCTCAGAACAAGAATCATCTGATGAGTTTCAGAAGCTAGGTCTTTGTTTCTGGCCATTTTGAGCCTGTAATTGAACCCACAATTGCTGATGCTCCAGATACTCAACTAGTCTAAAGAAGGCCAGTATTTTTGCTTCTTTAAATCATAACAACAGTTTTCAGCTCTGCGAACATAATTGCTAAAGGGTTTTCTAATGATCAAGTAGCCTTTTAAAATGATAAACTTGGATTAGTTAACACAACGTGCCATTGGAACACAGGAGTGATGGTTTCTGATAATGGGCCTCTGTACGCCTATGTAGATATTCCATTAAAAATCAGCCGTTTCCATCTACAATCGTCATTTACAACATTAACAACCTCTACACTGTTTTTTTTGATCAATTTGATGTTATTTTAATGGACAAAATGTTTTACTTTTCTTTCAAAAAACAAGAAAATGTCCAAGTGACCCAAAACTTTTGAACGGAAGTGTATAGAAGCTGGAAGTAGAAGTTTAAATGTTGTTGTTCATTAGTTTACTCCAATTAGGGATGGTAGGATTAGTGGAAAATAATAAAGGAAAATATATCTAGTCATTACAATCTACAGTCATTAGGAGAGAAGGAGAGGACAACCAATAGGATCTACAGTCATTAGGAGAGAAGGAGAGGACAACCAATAGGATCTACAGTCATTAGGAGAGAAGGAGAGGACAACCAATAGGATCTACAGTCATTAGGAGAGAAGGAGAGGACAACCAATAGGATCTACAGTCATTAGGAGAGAAGGAGAGGACAACCAATAGGATTTACAGTCATTAGGAGAGAAGGAGAGGACAACCAATAGGATCTACAGTCATTAGGAGAGAAGGAGAGGACAACCAATAGGATCTACAGTCATTAGGAGAGAAGGAGAGGACAACCAATAGGATCTACAGTCGTTAGGAGATCTACAGTAATTAGGAGATCAACAGCCATTAGGATCTACAGTCGTTAGGAGATCTACAGTCATTAGGATCTACAGTCGTTAGGATCTACAGTCGTTAGGAGATCTACAGTCATTAGGGTCTACAGTCATTAGGAGATCTACAGTCGTTAGGAGATCTACAGTCGTTAGGATATCTACAGTCGTTAGGAGATCTACAGTCGTTAGGAGATCTACAGTCGTTAGGAGATCTACAGTCGTTAGGATCTAAAATCATTAGGAGATCTACAGTCGTTAGGATCTACAGTCATTAGGAGATCTACAGTCATTAGGATCTACAGTCATTAGGAGATCTACAGTCATTGGGATCTACAGTCATTAGGATCTACAGTCATTAGGATCTACAGTCGTTAGGATCTACAGTCGTTAGGATCTACAGTCGTTAGGAGATCTACAGTCATTAGGAGATCTACAGTCATTAGGAGATCTACAGTCATTAGGAGATCTACAGTCATTAGGATCTACAGTCTTTAGGAGATCTACAGTCGTTAGGAGATCTACAGTCGTTAGGATCTACAGTCGTTAGGATCTACAGTCGTTAGGAGATCTACAGTCGTTAGGAGATCTACAGTCGTTAGGATCTACAGTCGTTAGGATCTACAGTCGTTAGGATCTACAGTCATTAGGAGATCTACAGTCATTAGGATCTACAGTTGTTAGGAGATCTACAGTCGTTAGGAGATCTACAGTCGTTTGGATCTACAGTCGTTTGGATCTACAGTCGTTAGGATCTACAGTCGTTAGGATCTACAGTCGTTAGGAGATCTACAGTCGTTAGGATCTACAGTCATTAGGATCTACAGTCGTTAGGATCTACAGTCATTTGGAGATCTACAGTCATTAGGATCTACAGTCGTTAGGATCTACAGTTATTAGGATCTACAGTCGTTAGGATCTACAGTCATTTGGAGATCTACAGTCATTAGGATCTACAGTCGTTAGGATCTACAGTCTTTAGGATCTACAGTCAGGAGAGAAGGAGAGTAAAACCAGTAGAATCTACACACACACACACCCTTTACAGTGCACTAGGTTTTACCAGGACACATTGGGCTTTGTTAAGAAGTAGTGCTCAGTAATAGGGAACAGGGTGTCATTGGAGGTGCATGCAGTGTGTTAATTGCTTTCCTTGTGCATAAATCATAGAGAACATTGTGAGAAAAAAATATTTATATATATTTAATTACAATGTGTCAGAAAAAAATATTTTCTGACTAAGAATTGTTTGTCTTCTTCAAATAATGAAATCAAATACATTTTATTTGTCACATGCTTGGTGTAGACTAACAGTGAAATGTTTACTTATGGTGAGATATGGGACATGTTTGGAATATCGTGTGCACATTGTGTATAAGTGTGTGTATGTTTGCAGGTTTTTGGAGGGTCATACGTTTATGAGTAAGGTCATGATGAGTCTAAAACTTTGTCGGTCCTGTGAGATGCTGCTGGTCTCATCTGTCGAATGCTCAACACTGCTCTCGAAACTCTGTTTTTCTTCTCCTGTCTTAACCAAGATGGAGAATGGGTTCTGTATCTCTTCTCTTGTCATAACCAAGATGGAGAATGGGTTCTGTATCTCTTCTCTTGTCATAACCAAGATGAGGCTTGGGTTCTGTATCTCTTCCCCTGTCATAACCAAGATGGAGAATGGGTTCTGTATCTCTTCTCTTGTCATAACCAAGATGGAGAATGGGTTCTGTATCTCTTCTCTTGTCATAACCAAGATAGAGAAAGGGTTCTGTATCTCTTCTCCTGTCATAACCAAGATGGAGAATGGGTTCTGTATCTCTTCTCTTGTCATAACCAAGATGGAGAATGGGTTCTGTATCTCTTCTCCTGTCATAACCAAGATGGAGAATGGGTTCTGTATCTCTTCCCCTGTCATAACCAAGATGGAGAATGGGTTCTGTATCTCTTCTCTTGTCATAACCAAGATGGAGAATGGGTTCTGTATCTCTTCTCCTGTCATAACCAATATGGAGAATGGGTTCTGTATCTCTTCTCTTGTCATAACCAAGATGGAGAATGGGTTCTGTATCTCTTCTCTTGTCATAACCAAGATGGAGAATGAGTTCTGTATCTCTTCTCCTGTCATAACCAATATGGAGAATGGGTTCTGTATCTCTTCTCTTGTCATAACCAAGATGGAGAATGGGTTCTGTTTCTCTTCCCCTGTCATAACCAAGATGGAGAATGGGTTCTGTTTCTCTTCTCTTGTCATAACCAAGATGGAGATTGGGTTCTGTTTTTCTTTCACTATCATAACCAAGATGGAGAATGGGTTCTGTTTCGATTCTCTTGTCATAACCAAGATGGTGAAGGCGTTATGACGAGAGCAGAGAATGGGCACACACACACACACACAAAAAACACAGATCAGAGGATGGGCAGGGTTACACCCCAAACCAAACATTGTCACGATGCCATATTCAATACCCAGCTGGAAAATGAAGCATATCATTGGTAGGACAGGACCATACACATAGCCAATGGGCTACCCAGTAGAGATTGTCTGGAAGAAACCACGAATCGGAAACTTGAATGAACTGAAAACAACACAGACACGTCAAACAAATCAAAGCAGGCAGAAATACCTTATCTACACATTATTACTAATACCTGGTCAGCTTATCACAGTGTTATTACTAATACCTGGTCAGCTTATCTACACATTATTACTAATACCTGGTCAGCTTACCACAGTGTTATTACTAATACCTGGTCAGCTTATCTACACATTATTACTAATACCTGGTCAGCTTATCACAGTGTTATTACTAATACCTGGTCAGCTTATCTACACATTATTACTAATACCTGGTCAGTTTATCACAGTGTTATTACTAATACCTGGTCAGCTTATCACAGTGTTATTACTAATACCTGGTCAGCTTATCTACATGTTATTACTAATACCTGGTCTCCTGACCCCTCCTGTCTCAGCTTCCAGTATTTATGCTGCAGTAGTTTATGTGTCGGGGGGCTAGGGTCAGTTTGTTATATCTGGAGTACTTCTCCTGTCCTATTCGGTGTCCTGTGTGAATCTAAGTGTGAGTTCTCTAATTCTCTCCTTCTCTCTTTCTCACTCTCGGAGGACCTGAGCCCTAGGACCATGCCCCAGGAATACCTGACATGATGACTCCTTGCTGTCCCCAGTCCACCTGACTGTGCTGCTGCTCCAGTTTCAACTGTTCTGCCTTATTATTATTCGACCATGCTGGTCATTTATGAACATTTGAACATCTTGACCATGTTCTGTTATAATCTCCACCCGGCACAGCCAGAAGAGGACTGTCCACCCCACATAGCCTGGTTCCTCTCTAGGTTTCTTCCTAGGTTTTGGCCTTTCTAGGGAGTTTTTCCTAGCCACCGTGCTTCTACATCTGCATTGCTTGCTGTTTGGGGTTTTAGGCTGGGTTTCTGTACAGCACTTTGAGATATCAGCTGATGTACGAAGGGCTATATCAATAAATTTGATTTGATTTGATGATTACTAATACCTGGTCAGTTTATCACAGTGTTATTACTAATACCTGGTCAGCTTATCTACACATTCTTACTAATACCTGGTCGGCTTATCTACACATTATTACTAATACCTGGTCAGCTTATCTACACATTATTACTAATACCTGGTCAGCTTATCACAGTGTTATTACTAATACCTGGTCAGCTTATCTACACGTTATTACTAATACCTGGTCAGCTTATCACAGTGTTATTACTAATACCTGGTCAGCTTATCTACACGTTATTACTAATACCTGGTCAGCTTATCATAGTGTTATTACTAATACCTGGTCAGCTTATCACAGTGTTATTACTAATACCTGGTCAGCTTATCACAGTGTTATTACTAATACCTGGTCAGCTTATCTACAGGTTATTACTAATACCTGGTCAGCTTATCTACATGTTATTACTAATACCTGGTCAGCTTATCTACACGTTATTACTAATACCTGGTCAGCTTATCACAGTGTTATTAATAATACCTGGTCAGCTTATCTACAGGTTATTACTAATACCTGGTCAGCTTATCTACATGTTATTACTAATACCTGGTCAGCTTATCATAGTGTTATTACTAATACCTGGTCAGCTTATCACAGTGTTATTACTAATACCTGGTCAGCTTATCACAGTGTTATTACTAATACCTGGTCAGCTTATCTACACATTATTACTAATACCAGGTCAGCTTATCTACATGTTATTACTAATACCTGGTCAGCTTATCAGAGTGTTATTACTAATACCTGGTCAGCTTATCACAGTGTTATTACTAATACCTGGTCAGCTTATCTACATGTTATTACTAATACCTGTTCAGCTTATCTACATGTTAAAACTAATACCTGGTCAGCTTATCTACACGTTATTACTAATACATGGTCAGTTTATCTACACGTTATTACTAATACCTGGTCAGCTTATCACAGTGTTATTACTAATACCTGGTCAGCTTATCTACACGTTATTACTAACACCTGGTCAGCTTATCACAGTGTTATTACTAATATCTGGTCAGCTTATCTACACATTATTACTAATATCTGGTCAGCTTATCACAGTGTTATTACTAATACCTGGTCAGCTTATCTACATGTTATTACTAACACCTGGTCAGCTTATCACAGTGTTATTACTAATATCTGGTCAGCTTATCTACACATTATTACTAATACCTGGTCAGCTTATCACAGTGTTATTACTAATACCTGGTCAGCTTATCACAGTGTTATTACTAATACCTGGTCAGCTAATCTACATGTTATTACTAATACCAGGTCAGCTTATCACAGTGTTATTACTAATACCTGTTCAGCTTATCTACATGTTAAAACTAATACCTGGTCAGCTTATCTACACGTTATTACTAATACCTGGTCAGCTTATCACAGTGTTATTACTAATATCTGGTCAGCTTATCTACACATTGTTACTAATATCTGGTCAGCTTATCACAGTGTTATTACTAATACCTGGTCAGCTTATCTACATGTTATTACTAACACCTGGTCAGCTTATCACAGTGTTATTACTAATATCTGGTCAGCTTATCTACACATTATTACTAATACCTGGTCAGCTTATCACAGTGTTATTACTAATGCCTGGTCAGCTTATCACAGTGTTATTACTAATACCTGGTCAGCTTATCTACACATTATTACTAATACCTGGTCAGTTTATCACAGTGTTATTACTAATACCTGGTCAGCTTATCACAGTGTTATTACTAATACCTGGTCAGCTTATCTACATGTTATTACTAATACCTGGTCAGCTTATCTACACATTATTACTAATCTCCTGACCCCTCCTGTCTCAGCTTCCAGTATTTATGCTGCAGTAGTTTATGTGTCGGGGGGCTAGGGTCAGTTTGTTATATCTGGAGTACTTCTCCTGTCCTATTCGGTGTCCTGTGTGAATCTAAGTGTGAGTTCTCTAATTCTCTCCTTCTCTCTTTCTCACTCTCGGAGGACCTGAGCCCTAGGACCATGCCCCAGGAATACCTGACATGATGACTCCTTGCTGTCCCCAGTCCACCTGACTGTGCTGCTGCTCCAGTTTCAACTGTTCTGCCTTATTATTATTCGACCATGCTGGTCATTTATGAACATTTGAACATCTTGACCATGTTCTGTTATAATCTCCACCCGGCACAGCCAGAAGAGGACTGTCCACCCCACATAGCCTGGTTCCTCTCTAGGTTTCTTCCTAGGTTTTGGCCTTTCTAGGGAGTTTTTCCTAGCCACCGTGCTTCTACATCTGCATTGCTTGCTGTTTGGGGTTTTAGGCTGGGTTTCTGTACAGCACTTTGAGATATCAGCTGATGTACGAAGGGCTATATCAATAAATTTGATTTGATTTGATGATTACTAATACCTGGTCAGTTTATCACAGTGTTATTACTAATACCTGGTCAGCTTATCTACACATTCTTACTAATACCTGGTCGGCTTATCTACACATTATTACTAATACCTGGTCAGCTTATCTACACATTATTACTAATACCTGGTCAGCTTATCACAGTGTTATTACTAATACCTGGTCAGCTTATCTACACGTTATTACTAATACCTGGTCAGCTTATCACAGTGTTATTACTAATACCTGGTCAGCTTATCTACACGTTATTACTAATACCTGGTCAGCTTATCATAGTGTTATTACTAATACCTGGTCAGCTTATCACAGTGTTATTACTAATACCTGGTCAGCTTATCACAGTGTTATTACTAATACCTGGTCAGCTTATCTACAGGTTATTACTAATACCTGGTCAGCTTATCTACATGTTATTACTAATACCTGGTCAGCTTATCTACACGTTATTACTAATACCTGGTCAGCTTATCACAGTGTTATTAATAATACCTGGTCAGCTTATCTACAGGTTATTACTAATACCTGGTCAGCTTATCTACATGTTATTACTAATACCTGGTCAGCTTATCATAGTGTTATTACTAATACCTGGTCAGCTTATCACAGTGTTATTACTAATACCTGGTCAGCTTATCACAGTGTTATTACTAATACCTGGTCAGCTTATCTACACATTATTACTAATACCAGGTCAGCTTATCTACATGTTATTACTAATACCTGGTCAGCTTATCAGAGTGTTATTACTAATACCTGGTCAGCTTATCACAGTGTTATTACTAATACCTGGTCAGCTTATCTACATGTTATTACTAATACCTGTTCAGCTTATCTACATGTTAAAACTAATACCTGGTCAGCTTATCTACACGTTATTACTAATACATGGTCAGTTTATCTACACGTTATTACTAATACCTGGTCAGCTTATCACAGTGTTATTACTAATACCTGGTCAGCTTATCTACACGTTATTACTAACACCTGGTCAGCTTATCACAGTGTTATTACTAATATCTGGTCAGCTTATCTACACATTATTACTAATATCTGGTCAGCTTATCACAGTGTTATTACTAATACCTGGTCAGCTTATCTACATGTTATTACTAACACCTGGTCAGCTTATCACAGTGTTATTACTAATATCTGGTCAGCTTATCTACACATTATTACTAATACCTGGTCAGCTTATCACAGTGTTATTACTAATACCTGGTCAGCTTATCACAGTGTTATTACTAATACCTGGTCAGCTAATCTACATGTTATTACTAATACCAGGTCAGCTTATCACAGTGTTATTACTAATACCTGTTCAGCTTATCTACATGTTAAAACTAATACCTGGTCAGCTTATCTACACGTTATTACTAATACCTGGTCAGCTTATCACAGTGTTATTACTAATATCTGGTCAGCTTATCTACACATTATTACTAATATCTGGTCAGCTTATCACAGTGTTATTACTAATACCTGGTCAGCTTATCTACATGTTATTACTAACACCTGGTCAGCTTATCACAGTGTTATTACTAATATCTGGTCAGCTTATCTACACATTATTACTAATACCTGGTCAGCTTATCACAGTGTTATTACTAATGCCTGGTCAGCTTATCACAGTGTTATTACTAATACCTGGTCAGCTAATCTACATGTTATTACTAATACCTGGTCAGCTTATCTACATGTTATTACTAATACCTGGTCAGCTTATCTACACGTTATTACTAACACCTGGTCAGCTTATCACAGTGTTATTACTAATATCTGGTCAGCTTATCACAGTGTTATTACTAATACCTTGTCAGCTAATCTATATGTTATTACTAATACCTGGTCAGCTTATCTACTTGTTATTACTAATACCTGGTCAGCTTATCTACACATTATTACTAATACCTGGTCAGCTTATCACAGTGTTATTACAAATACCTGGTCAGCTTATCTACACATTATTACTAATACCAGGTCAGCTTATCACAGTGTTATTACTAATACCTGGTCAGCTTATCTACATGCTGTTACTAATACCTGGTCAGCTTATCTACATGTTATTACTAATACCTGGTCAGCTTATCTACATGTTATTACTAATACCTGGTCAGCTTATCTACACATTATTACTAATACCAGGTCAGCTTATCACAGTGTTATTACTAATACCTGGTCAGCTTATCTACACGTGATTACTAACACCTGGTCAGCTTATCTACACGTTATTACTAATACCTGGTCAGCTTATCTACATGTTATTACTAATACCTGGTCAGCTTATCTACATGTTATTACTAACACCTGGTCAGCTTATCTACACGTTATTACTAACACCTGGTCAGCTTATCACAGTGTTATTACTAATATCTGGTCAGCTTATCACAGTGTTATTTCTAATACCTGGTCAGCTTATCTACACGTTATTACTAACACCTGGTCAGCTTATCTACACGTTATTTTCTAATACCTGGTCAGCTTATCTACATGTTATTACTAATAACTGGTCAGCTTATCTACATGTTATTACTAATACCTGGTCAGCTTATCTACACGTTATTACTAATACCTGGTCAGCTTATCACAGTGTTATTACTAATACCTGGTCAGCTTATCTACACGTTATTACTAATACCTGGTCAGCTTATCATAGTGTTATTACTAATACCTGGTCAGCTTATCACAGTGTTATTACTAATACCTGGTCAGCTTATCACAGTGTTATTACTAATACCTGGTCAGCTTATCTACAGGTTATTACTAATACCTGGTCAGCTTATCTACATGTTATTACTAATACCTGGTCAGCTTATCTACACGTTATTACTAATACCTGGTCAGCTTATCACAGTGTTATTAATAATACCTGGTCAGCTTATCTACAGGTTATTACTAATACCTGGTCAGCTTATCTACATGTTATTACTAATACCTGGTCAGCTTATCACAGTGTTATTACTAATACCTGGTCAGCTTATCACAGTGTTATTACTAATACCTGGTCAGCTTATCACAGTGTTATTACTAATACCTGGTCAGCTTATCTACACATTATTACTAATACCAGGTCAGCTTATCTACATGTTATTACTAATACCTGGTCAGCTTATCAGAGTGTTATTACTAATACCTGGTCAGCTTATCACAGTGTTATTACTAATACCTGGTCAGCTTATCTACATGTTATTACTAATACCTGTTCAGCTTATCTACATGTTAAAACTAATACCTGGTCAGCTTATCTACACGTTATTACTAATACCTGGTCAGTTTATCTACACGTTATTACTAATACCTGGTCAGCTTATCACAGTGTTATTACTAATACCTGGTCAGCTTATCTACACGTTATTACTAACACCTGGTCAGCTTATCACAGTGTTATTACTAATATCTGGTCAGCTTATCTACACATTATTACTAATACCTTGTCAGCTTATCACAGTGTTATTACTAATACCTGGTCAGCTTATCACAGTGTTATTACTAATACCTGGTCAGCTAATCTACATGTTATTACTAATACCAGGTCAGCTTATCACAGTGTTATTACTAATACCTGTTCAGCTTATCTACATGTTAAAACTAATACCTGGTCAGCTTATCTACACGTTATTACTAATACCTCGTCAGCTTATCACAGTGTTATTACTAATATCTGGTCAGCTTATCTACACATTATTACTAATATCTGGTCAGCTTATCATAGTGTTATTACTAATACCTGGTCAGCTTATCTACATGTTATTACTAACACCTGGTCAGCTTATCACAGTGTTATTACTAATATCTGGTCAGCTTATCTACACATTATTACTAATACCTGGTCAGCTTATCACAGTGTTATTACTAATGCCTGGTCAGCTTATCACAGTGTTATTACTAATACCTGGTCAGCTAATCTACATGTTATTACTAATACCTGGTCAGCTTATCTACATGTTATTACTAATACCTGGTCAGCTTATCTACACGTTATTACTAACACCTGGTCAGCTTATCACAGTGTTATTACTAATATCTGGTCAGCTTATCACAGTGTTATTACTAATACCTTGTCAGCTAATCTATATGTTATTACTAATACCTGGTCAGCTTATCTACTTGTTATTACTAATACCTGGTCAGCTTATCTACACATTATTACTAATACCAGGTCAGCTTATCACAGTGTTATTACTAATACCTGGTCAGCTTATCTACATGCTGTTACTAATACCTGGTCAGCTTATCTACATGTTATTACTAATACCTGGTCAGCTTATCTACATGTTATTACTAATACCTGGTCAGCTTATCTACACATTATTACTAATACCAGGTCAGCTTATCACAGTGTTATTACTAATACCTGGTCAGCTTATCTACACGTGATTACTAACACCTGGTCAGCTTATCTACACGTTATTACTAATACCTGGTCAGCTTATCTACATGTTATTACTAATACCTGGTCAGCTTATCTACATGTTATTACTAACACCTGGTCAGCTTATCTACACGTTATTACTAACACCTGGTCAGCTTATCACAGTGTTATTACTAATATCTGGTCAGCTTATCACAGTGTTATTTCTAATACCTGGTCAGCTTATCTACACGTTATTACTAACACCTGGTCAGCTTATCTACACGTTATTTTCTAATACCTGGTCAGCTTATCTACATGTTATTACTAATAACTGGTCAGCTTATCTACATGTTATTACTAATACCTGGTCAGCTTATCTACATGCTATTACTAATACCTGGTCAGCTTATCTACATGTTATTACTAATACCTGTTCAGCTTATCTACATGCTATTACTAATATCTGGTCAGTTTATCACAGTGTTATTACTAATACCTGGTCAGCTTATCACAGTGTTATTACTAAAACCTGGTCAGCTTATCTACATGTTGTTACTAACACCTGGTCAGCTCATCTACATGTTATTACTAATACCAGGTCAGCTTATCTACATGTTATTACTAATACCAGGTCAGCTTATCTACACATTATTACTAATATCTGGTCAGCTTATCACAGTGTTATTACTAATATCTGGTCAGTTTATCACAGTGTTATTACTAATACCTGGTCAGCTTATCTACACGTTATTACTAACACCTGGTCAGCTTATCTACACGTTATTACTAATACCTGGTCAGCTTATCTACATGTTATTACTAATACCTGGTCAGCTTATCTACATGTTATTACTAATACCAGGTCAGCTTATCTACACATTATTACTAATACCTGGTCAGCTTATCAGAGTGTTATTACTAATATCTGGTCAGCTTATCACAGTGTTATTACTAATACCTGGTCAGCTTATCTACACGTTATTACTAACACCTGGTCAGCTTATCTACATGTTATTACTAATACCTGGTCAGCTTATCTACATGTTTTTACTAATACCTGGTCAGCTTATCTACACGTTATTACTAATTCCTGGTCAGCTTATCACAGTGTTATTACTAATACCTGGTCAGCTTATCTACACATTATTACTAATACCTGGTCAGCTTATCTACATGTTATTACTAATACCTGGTCAGCTTATCTACACATTATTACTAATACCTGGTCAGCTTATCTACATGTTATTACTAACACCTGGTCAGCTTATCTACACGTTATTACTAATACCTGGTCAGCTTATCTACATGTTATTACTAATACCTGGTCAGCTTATCTACATGTTATCACTAATACCTGGTCAGCGTATCTACATGTTATTACTAACACCTGGTCAGCTTATCTACACGTTATTACTAACACCTGGGCAGCTTATCACAGTGTTATTCCTAATATTTGGTCAGCTTATCACAGTGTTATTACTAATACCTGGTCAGCTTATCTACACATTATTACTAATACCAGGTCAGCTTATCACAGTGTTATTACTAATACCTGGTCAGCTTATCTACATGCTGTTACTAATACCTGGTCAGCTTATCTACATGTTATTACTAATACCTGGTCAGCTTATCTACATGTTATTACTAATACCTGGTCAGCTTATCTACACATTATTACTAATACCAGGTCAGCTTATCACAGTGTTATTACTAATACCTGGTCAGCTTATCTACACGTGATTACTAACACCTGGTCAGCTTATCTACACGTTATTACTAATACCTGGTCAGCTTATCTACATGTTATTACTAATACCTGGTCAGCTTATCTACATGTTATTACTAACACCTGGTCAGCTTATCTACACGTTATTACTAACACCTGGTCAGCTTATCACAGTGTTATTACTAATATCTGGTCAGCTTATCACAGTGTTATTTCTAATACCTGGTCAGCTTATCTACACGTTATTACTAACACCTGGTCAGCTTATCTACACGTTATTTTCTAATACCTGGTCAGCTTATCTACATGTTATTACTAATAACTGGTCAGCTTATCTACATGTTATTACTAATACCTGGTCAGCTTATCTACATGCTATTACTAATACCTGGTCAGCTTATCTACATGTTATTACTAATACCTGTTCAGCTTATCTACATGCTATTACTAATATCTGGTCAGTTTATCACAGTGTTATTACTAATACCTGGTCAGCTTATCACAGTGTTATTACTAAAACCTGGTCAGCTTATCTACATGTTGTTACTAACACCTGGTCAGCTCATCTACATGTTATTACTAATACCAGGTCAGCTTATCTACATGTTATTACTAATACCAGGTCAGCTTATCTACACATTATTACTAATATCTGGTCAGCTTATCACAGTGTTATTACTAATATCTGGTCAGTTTATCACAGTGTTATTACTAATACCTGGTCAGCTTATCTACACGTTATTACTAACACCTGGTCAGCTTATCTACACATTATTACTAATACCTGGTCAGCTTATCTACATGTTATTACTAATACCTGGTCAGCTTATCTACATGTTATTACTAATACCAGGTCAGCTTATCTACACATTATTACTAATACCTGGTCAGCTTATCAGAGTGTTATTACTAATATCTGGTCAGCTTATCACAGTGTTATTACTAATACCTGGTCAGCTTATCTACACGTTATTACTAACACCTGGTCAGCTTATCTACATGTTATTACTAATACCTGGTCAGCTTATCTACATGTTTTTACTAATACCTGGTCAGCTTATCACAGTGTTATTACTAATACCTGGTCAGCTTATCTACACATTATTACTAATACCTGGTCAGCTTATCTACATGTTATTACTAATACCTGGTCAGCTTATCTACACATTATTACTAATACCTGGTCAGCTTATCTACATGTTATTACTAACACCTGGTCAGCTTATCTACACGTTATTACTAATACCTGGTCAGCTTATCTACATGTTATTACTAATACCTGGTCAGCTTATCTACATGTTATCACTAATACCTGGTCAGCGTATCTACATGTTATTACTAACACCTGGTCAGCTTATCTACACGTTATTACTAACACCTGGTCAGCTTATCACAGTGTTATTCCTAATATTTGGTCAGCTTATCACAGTGTTATTACTAATACCTGGTCAGCTTATCTACATGTTATTACTAATACCTGGTCAGCTTATCTACATGTTATTACTAATACCTGGTCAGCTTATCTACATGCTATTACTAATACCTGGTCAGTTTATCACAGTGTTATTACTAATACCTGGTCAGCTTATCACAGTGTTATTACTAAAACCTGGTCAGCTTATCTACATGTTATTACTAACACCTGGTCAGCTTATCTACACATTATTACTAATACCAGGTCAGCTTATCACAGTGTTATTACTAATACCTGGTCAGCTTATCTACATGTTATTACTAATACCTGGTCAGCTTATCTACATGTTATTACTAATACCTGGTCAGCTTATCTACACATTATTACTAATACCTGGTCAGCTTATCTACATGTTATTACTAACACCTGGTCAGCTTATCTACACGTTATTACTAATACCTGGTCAGCTTATCACAGTGTTATTACTAATACCTGGTCAGCTTATCTACATGTTATTACTAATAGCAGGTCAGCTTATCTACACATTATTACTAATACCAGGTCAGCTTATCACAGTGTTATTACTAATACCTGGTCAGCTTATCTACATGTTATTACTAATACCTGGTCAGCTTATCTACATGTTATTACTAATACCAGGTCAGCTTATCTACAAATTATTACTAATACCTGGTCAGATTATATACATGTTATTACTAATACTTGGTCAGCTTATCTACATGTTATTACTAATACCTGGTCAGCTTATCTAGATGTTATTACTAATACCTGGTCAGCTTATCTACACGTTATTACTAATACCTGGTCAGCTTATCTACATGTTATTACTAATACCTGGAAAGCTTATCTACATGTTATTACTAATACCTGGTCAGCTTATCTACATGTTATTACTAACACCTGGTCAGCTTATCACAGTGTTATTTCTAATATTTGGTCAGCTTATCACAGTGTTATTACTAATACCTGGTCAGCTTATCTACATGCTGTTACTAATACCTGGTCAGCTTATCTACATGTTATTACTAATACCTGGTCAGCTTATCTACATGTTATTACTAATACCTGGTCAGCTTATCTACACATTATTACTAATACCAGGTCAGCTTATCACAGTGTTATTACTAATACCTGGTCAGCTTATCTACACGTGATTACTAACACCTGGTCAGCTTATCTACACGTTATTACTAATACCTGGTCAGCTTATCTACATGTTATTACTAATACCTGGTCAGCTTATCTACATGTTATTACTAACACCTGGTCAGCTTATCTACACGTTATTACTAACACCTGGTCAGCTTATCACAGTGTTATTACTAATATCTGGTCAGCTTATCACAGTGTTATTTCTAATACCTGGTCAGCTTATCTACACGTTATTACTAACACCTGGTCAGCTTATCTACACGTTATTTTCTAATACCTGGTCAGCTTATCTACATGTTATTACTAATAACTGGTCAGCTTATCTACATGTTATTACTAATACCTGGTCAGCTTATCTACATGCTATTACTAATACCTGGTCAGCTTATCTACATGTTATTACTAATACCTGTTCAGCTTATCTACATGCTATTACTAATATCTGGTCAGTTTATCACAGTGTTATTACTAATACCTGGTCAGCTTATCACAGTGTTATTACTAAAACCTGGTCAGCTTATCTACATGTTGTTACTAACACCTGGTCAGCTCATCTACATGTTATTACTAATACCAGGTCAGCTTATCTACATGTTATTACTAATACCAGGTCAGCTTATCTACACATTATTACTAATATCTGGTCAGCTTATCACAGTGTTATTACTAATATCTGGTCAGTTTATCACAGTGTTATTACTAATACCTGGTCAGCTTATCTACACGTTATTACTAACACCTGGTCAGCTTATCTACACGTTATTACTAATACCTGGTCAGCTTATCTACATGTTATTACTAATACCTGGTCAGCTTATCTACATGTTATTACTAATACCAGGTCAGCTTATCTACACATTATTACTAATACCTGGTCAGCTTATCAGAGTGTTATTACTAATATCTGGTCAGCTTATCACAGTGTTATTACTAATACCTGGTCAGCTTATCTACACGTTATTACTAACACCTGGTCAGCTTATCTACATGTTATTACTAATACCTGGTCAGCTTATCTACATGTTTTTACTAATACCTGGTCAGCTTATCTACACGTTATTACTAATTCCTGGTCAGCTTATCACAGTGTTATTACTAATACCTGGTCAGCTTATCTACACATTATTACTAATACCTGGTCAGCTTATCTACATGTTATTACTAATACCTGGTCAGCTTATCTACACATTATTACTAATACCTGGTCAGCTTATCTACATGTTATTACTAACACCTGGTCAGCTTATCTACACGTTATTACTAATACCTGGTCAGCTTATCTACATGTTATTACTAATACCTGGTCAGCTTATCTACATGTTATCACTAATACCTGGTCAGCGTATCTACATGTTATTACTAACACCTGGTCAGCTTATCTACACATTATTACTAATACCTGGTCAGCTTATCTACATGTTATTACTAACACCTGGTCAGCTTATCTACACGTTATTACTAATACCTGGTCAGCTTATCTACATGTTATTACTAATACCTGGTCAGCTTATCACAGTGTTATTACTAATACCTGGTCAGCTTATCTACATGTTATTACTAATACCTGGTCAGCTTATCTACATGTTATTACTAATACCTGGTCAGCTTATCTACATGCTATTACTAATACCTGGTCAGTTTATCACAGTGTTATTACTAATACCTGGTCAGCTTATCACAGTGTTATTACTAAAACCTGGTCAGCTTATCTACATGTTATTACTAACACCTGGTCAGCTTATCTACACATTATTACTAATACCAGGTCAGCTTATCACAGTGTTATTACTAATACCTGGTCAGCTTATCTACATGTTATTACTAATACCTGGTCAGCTTATCTACATGTTATTACTAATACCTGGTCAGCTTATCTACACATTATTACTAATACCTGGTCAGCTCATCTACATGTTATTACTAACACCTGGTCAGCTTATCTACACGTTATTACTAATACCTGGTCAGCTTATCACAGTGTTATTACTAATACCTGGTCAGCTTATCTACATGTTATTACTAATAGCAGGTCAGCTTATCTACACATTATTACTAATACCAGGTCAGCTTATCACAGTGTTATTACTAATACCTGGTCAGCTTATCTACATGTTATTACTAATACCTGGTCAGCTTATCTACATGTTATTACTAATACCAGGTCAGCTTATCTACAAATTATTACTAATACCTGGTCAGATTATATACATGTTATTACTAATACTTGGTCAGCTTATCTACACGTTATTACTAATACCTGGTCAGCTTATCTAGATGTTATTACTAATACCTGGTCAGCTTATCTACACGTTATTACTAATACCTGGTCAGCTTATCTACATGTTATTACTAATACCTGGAAAGCTTATCTACATGTTATTACTAATACCTGGTCAGCTTATCTACATGTTATTACTAACACCTGGTCAGCTTATCACAGTGTTATTTCTAATATTTGGTCAGCTTATCACAGTGTTATTACTAATACCTGGTCAGCTTATCTACACGTTATTACTAATACCTGGTCAGCTTATCTGCATGTTATTACTAATACCTGGTCAGCTTATCTACATGCTATTACTAATACCTGGTCAGTTTATCACAGTGTTATTACTAATACCTGGTCAGCTTATCACAGTGTTATTACTAACACCTGGTCAGCTTATCTACACATTATTACTAATACCAGGTCAGCTTATCACAGTGTTATTAATAATACCTGGTCAGCTTATCTACATGTTTTTACTACCACCTGGTCAGCTTATCTACACATTATTACTAACACCTGGTCAGCTTATCACAGTGTTATTACTAATATCTGGTCAGCTTATCTACATGTTATTACTAATACCTGGTCAGCTTATCTACATGTTATTACTAATACCAGGTCAGCTTATCACAGTGTTATTACTAATACCTGGTCAGCTTATCTACATGTTATTACTAATACCTGGTCAGCTTATCTACATGTTATTACTAATACCAGGTCAGCTTATCTACAAATTATTACTAATACCTGGTCAGATTATATACATGTTATTACTAATACTTGGTCAGCTTATCTACATGTTATTACTAATACCTGGTCAGCTTATCTAGATGTTATTACTAATACCTGGTCAGCTTATCTACACGTTATTACTAATACCTGGTCAGCTTATCTACATGTTATTACTAATACCTGGAAAGCTTATCTACATGTTATTACTAATACCTGGTCAGCTTATCTACATGTTATTACTAACACCTGGTCAGCTTATCACAGTGTTATTTCTAATATTTGGTCAGCTTATCACAGTGTTATTACTAATACCTGGTCAGCTTATCTACATGCTGTTACTAATACCTGGTCAGCTTATCTACATGTTATTACTAATACCTGGTCAGCTTATCTACATGTTATTACTAATAACTGGTCAGCTTATCTACACATTATTACTAATACCAGGTCAGCTTATCACAGTGTTATTACTAATACCTGGTCAGCTTATCTACACGTGATTACTAACACCTGGTCAGCTTATCTACACGTTATTACTAATACCTGGTCAGCTTATCTACATGTTATTACTAATACCTGGTCAGCTTATCTACATGTTATTACTAACACCTGGTCAGCTTATCTACACGTTATTACTAACACCTGGTCAGCTTATCACAGTGTTATTACTAATATCTGGTCAGCTTATCACAGTGTTATTTCTAATACCTGGTCAGCTTATCTACACGTTATTACTAACACCTGGTCAGCTTATCTACACGTTATTACTAACACCTGGTCAGCTTATCACAGTGTTATTCCTAATATTTGGTCAGCTTATCACAGTGTTATTACTAATACCTGGTCAGCTTATCTACATGTTATTACTAATACCTGGTCAGCTTATCTACATGTTATTACTAATACCTGGTCAGCTTATCTACATGCTATTACTAATACCTGGTCAGTTTATCACAGTGTTATTACTAATACCTGGTCAGCTTATCACAGTGTTATTACTAAAACCTGGTCAGCTTATCTACATGTTATTACTAACACCTGGTCAGCTTATCTACACATTATTACTAATACCAGGTCAGCTTATCACAGTGTTATTACTAATACCTGGTCAGCTTATCTACATGTTATTACTAATACCTGGTCAGCTTATCTACATGTTATTACTAATACCTGGTCAGCTTATCTACACATTATTACTAATACCTGGTCAGCTTATCTACATGTTATTACTAACACCTGGTCAGCTTATCTACACGTTATTACTAATACCTGGTCAGCTTATCACAGTGTTATTACTAATACCTGGTCAGCTTATCTACATGTTATTACTAATAGCAGGTCAGCTTATCTACACATTATTACTAATACCAGGTCAGCTTATCACAGTGTTATTACTAATACCTGGTCAGCTTATCTACATGTTATTACTAATACCTGGTCAGCTTATCTACATGTTATTACTAATACCAGGTCAGCTTATCTACAAATTATTACTAATACCTGGTCAGATTATATACATGTTATTACTAATACTTGGTCAGCTTATCTACATGTTATTACTAATACCTGGTCAGCTTATCTACATGTTATTACTAATACCTGGTCAGCTTATCTACATGCTATTACTAATACCTGGTCAGTTTATCACAGTGTTATTACTAATACCTGGTCAGCTTATCACAGTGTTATTACTAAAACCTGGTCAGCTTATCTACATGTTATTACTAACACCTGGTCAGCTTATCTACACATTATTACTAATACCAGGTCAGCTTATCACAGTGTTATTACTAATACCTGGTCAGCTTATCTACATGTTATTACTAATACCTGGTCAGCTTATCTACATGTTATTACTAATACCTGGTCAGCTTATCTACACATTATTACTAATACCTGGTCAGCTTATCTACATGTTATTACTAACACCTGGTCAGCTTATCTACACGTTATTACTAATACCTGGTCAGCTTATCACAGTGTTATTACTAATACCTGGTCAGCTTATCTACATGTTATTACTAATAGCAGGTCAGCTTATCTACACATTATTACTAATACCAGGTCAGCTTATCACAGTGTTATTACTAATACCTGGTCAGCTTATCTACATGTTATTACTAATACCTGGTCAGCTTATCTACATGTTATTACTAATACCAGGTCAGCTTATCTACAAATTATTACTAATACCTGGTCAGATTATATACATGTTATTACTAATACTTGGTCAGCTTATCTACATGTTATTACTAATACCTGGTCAGCTTATCTAGATGTTATTACTAATACCTGGTCAGCTTATCTACACGTTATTACTAATACCTGGTCAGCTTATCTACATGTTATTACTAATACCTGGAAAGCTTATCTACATGTTATTACTAATACCTGGTCAGCTTATCTACATGTTATTACTAACACCTGGTCAGCTTATCACAGTGTTATTTCTAATATTTGGTCAGCTTATCACAGTGTTATTACTAATACCTGGTCAGCTTATCTACACGTTATTACTAATACCTGGTCAGCTTATCTGCATGTTATTACTAATACCTGGTCAGCTTATCTACATGCTATTACTAATACCTGGTCAGTTTATCACAGTGTTATTACTAATACCTGGTCAGCTTATCACAGTGTTATTACTAACACCTGGTCAGCTTATCTACACATTATTACTAATACCAGGTCAGCTTATCACAGTGTTATTAATAATACCTGGTCAGCTTATCTACATGTTTTTACTACCACCTGGTCAGCTTATCTACACATTATTACTAACACCTGGTCAGCTTATCACAGTGTTATTACTAATATCTGGTCAGCTTATCTACATGTTATTACTAATACCTGGTCAGCTTATCTACATGTTATTACTAATACCTGGTCAGCTTATCACAGTGTTATTACTAATACCTGGTCAGCTTATCACAGTGTTATTACTAATACCTGGTCAGCTTATCTACATGTTATTACTAATACCTGGTCAGCTTATCTACACGTTATTACTAATACCAGGTCAGCCTATCACAGTGTTATTACTAATACCAGGTCAGCTTATCACAGTGTTATTACTAACACCTGGTCAGCTTATCACAATGTTATTACTAATACCTGGTCAGCTTATCACAGTGTTATTACTAATACCTGGTCAGCTTATCACAGTGTTATTACTAACACCTGGTCAGCTTACCTACATGTTATTACTAATACCTGGTCAGCTTATCTACACATTATTACTAATACCTGGTCAGCTTATCTACACGTTATAACTAACACCTGGTCAGCTTACCTACATGTTATCACTAATACCTGGTCAGCTTATCACAGTGTTATTAATAATACCTGGTCAGCTTTTCTACACGTTATTACTAACACCTGGTCAGCTTATCAATGTGTTATTTTTAGTCAATGTTGTGGTTGGTTCCAGGTTAAATACTTAAATGTTAAATGTTTTATAGATCTCACTCAACTTTCTTCACCTGGTGGAAGAGGGAGGTCACACCTTTACCTGATTGAAGAGGGAGGCCACACCTTTACCTGATTGAAGAGGGAGGCCACACCTTTACCTGGTTGAAGAGGGAGGCCACACCTTTACCTGATTGAAGAGGGAGGCCACATGTTTACCTGATTAGAGGGAGGCCACACCTTTGCCTGGTTGAATAGGGAGGTCACATCTTTTCCTGGTTGAAGAGGGAGGACACCTTTACCTGATTGAAGAGGGAGAACACTATTACCTGATTAAAGGGAGGCCACACCTTTTCCTGGTTGAATAGGGAGGTCACATCTGTACCTGGTTGAAGAGGGAGGTCACACCTTTACCTGGGTAGAGGGAGGTCACACCTTTACCTAATTGAAGAGGGAGTTCACACCTTTACCTGATTGAAGTGGGAGGTCACATCTTTACCTGGTTGAAGAGGGAGGTCACACCTTTACCTGGTTGAAGAGGGAGGTCACACCTTTACCTGGTTGAAGAGGGAGTTCACACCTTTACCTGATTGAAGTGGGAGGTCACATCTTTAACTGGTTGAAGAGGGAGGTCACACCTTTACCTGGTTGAAGCGGGAGGTCACACCTTTACCTGGTTGAATAGGGAGGTCACACCTTTACCTGGCTGAAAAGGGAGGCCACACCTTTACCTGGTTGAAGAGGGAGGCCACACCTTTACCAAATTGAAGAGGGAGGCCACACCTTTACCTGGTTGAAGAGGGAGGTCACAAATTTACCTGGTTGAAGAGGGAGGTCTCACCTTTACCTGATTGAAGAGGGAGTTCACACCTTTACCTGATTGAAGAGGGAGGACACACCTTTACCTGATGGAAGAGGGAGGTCACACCTTTACCTAACTGAAGAGGGAGGTCACACCTTTACCTGGTTGAAGAGGGAGGTCTCACCTTTACCTGATTGAAGAGGGAGTTCACACCTTTACCTGATTGAAGAGGGAGGCCACACCTTTACCTGGTTGAAGAGGGAGGTAACACCTTTACCTGGGTAGAGGGAGGCCACACCTTTGCCTGGTTGAATAGGGTGGTCACATCTTTACCTGGTTGAAGAGGGAGGTCACACCTTTACCTGATTGAAGCGGGAGGCCAGACCTTTACCTGGTTGAATAGGGAGGCCACAGCTTTACCTGGTTGAAGAGGGAGGCCACACCTTTACCTGATTGAAGAGGGAGGTCATATCTTTACCTATTTGAAGAGGGAGGTCACACCTTTACCTAACTGAAGAGGGAGGTCACACCTTTACCTAATTGAAGAGGGAGGACACACCTTTACCTAATTGAAGAGGGAGGCCACACCTTTACCTAACTGAAGAGGGAGGCCACACCTTTACCTGATTGAAGAGGTAGTCCACACCTTTACCCAATTGAAGAGGGAGGCCACACCTTTACCTAATTGAAGAGGGAGGCCACACCTTTACCTGATTGAAGAGGTAGTCCACACCTTTACCTAATTGAAGAGGGAGGCCACACCTTTACCTAATTGAAGAGGGAGGCCAAACTTTTACCTGATTGAAGAGGTAATCCACACCTTTACCTAATTGAAGAGGGAAGCCACACCTTTACCTGGTTGAAGAGGGAGGTCACACCTTTACCTGGTTGAAGAGGGAGGCCACACCTTTACCTGATTGAAGAGGGAGGCCACACCTTTACCAAATTGAAGAGGGAGGCCACACCTTTACCTGGTTGAAGAGGGAGGTCACACCTTTACCAAATTGAAGAGGGAGGCCACACCTTTACCTGGTTGAAGAGGGAGGTCACACCTTTACCTGGTTGAAGAGGGAGGTCTCACCTTTACCTGATTGAAGAGGGAGTTCACACCTTTACCTGATTGAAGAGGGAGGACACACCTTTACCTGATGGAAGAGGGAGGTCACACCTTTACCTAACTGAAGAGGGAGGTCACACCTTTACCTGGTTGAAGAGGGAGGTCTCACCTTTACCTGATTGAAGAGGGAGTTCACACCTTTACCTGATTGAAGAGGGAGGCCACACCTTTACCTGGTTGAAGAGGGAGGTAACACCTTTACCTGGGTAGAGGGAGGCCACACCTTTGCCTGGTTGAATAGGGTGGTCACATCTTTACCTGGTTGAAGAGGGAGGTCACACCTTTACCTGATTGAAGCGGGAGGCCAGACCTTTACCTGGTTGAATAGGGAGGCCACAGCTTTACCTGGTTGAAGAGGGAGGCCACACCTTTACCTGATTGAAGAGGGAGGTCATATCTTTACCTATTTGAAGAGGGAGGTCACACCTTTACCTAACTGAAGAGGGAGGTCACACCTTTACCTAATTGAAGAGGGAGGACACACCTTTACCTAATTGAAGAGGGAGGCCACACCTTTACCTAACTGAAGAGGGAGGCCACACCTTTACCTGATTGAAGAGGTAGTCCACACCTTTACCCAATTGAAGAGGGAGGCCACACCTTTACCTAATTGAAGAGGGAGGCCACACCTTTACCTGATTGAAGAGGTAGTCCACACCTTTACCTAATTGAAGAGGGAGGCCACACCTTTACCTAATTGAAGAGGGAGGCCACACTTTTACCTGATTGAAGAGGTAATCCACACCTTTACCTAATTGAAGAGGGAAGCCACACCTTTACCTGGTTGAAGAGGGAGGTCACACCTTTACCTGGTTGAAGAGGGAGGCCACACCTTTACCTGATTGAAGCGGGAGGCCAGACCTTTACCTGGTTGAAGAGGGAGGCCACACCTTTACCTGGTTGAAGAGGGAGGCCACACCTTACCTGATTGAAGAGGGAGGCCACACCATTACCTGGTTGAATAGGGTTGTCACATCTTTACCTGGTTGAAATAGGAGGTCACATCTTTACCTGGTTGAAGAGGGAGGCCACAGCTTTACCTGTTTGAAGAGGGAGGCCACACCTTTACCTGATTGAAGAGGGAGTTCACACCTTTACCTGATTGAAGAGGGAGGCCACACCTTTACCTGGTTGAAGAGGGAGGTAACACCTTTACCTGGGTAGAGGGAGGCCACACCTTTGCCTGGTTGAATAGGGTGGTCACATCTTTACCTGGTTGAAGAGGGAGGTCACACCTTTACCTGATTGAAGCGGGAGGCCAGACCTTTACCTGGTTGAATAGGGAGGCCACAGCTTTACCTGGTTGAAGAGGGAGGCCACACCTTTACCTGATTGAAGAGGGAGGTCATATCTTTACCTATTTGAAGAGGGAGGTCACACCTTTACCTAACTGAAGAGGGAGGTCACACCTTTACCTAATTGAAGAGGGAGGACACACCTTTACCTAATTGAAGAGGGAGGCCACACCTTTACCTAACTGAAGAGGGAGGCCACACCTTTACCTGATTGAAGAGGTAGTCCACACCTTTACCCAATTGAAGAGGGAGGCCACACCTTTACCTAATTGAAGAGGGAGGCCACACCTTTACCTGATTGAAGAGGTAGTCCACACCTTTACCTAATTGAAGAGGGAGGCCACACCTTTACCTAATTGAAGAGGGAGGCCACACTTTTACCTGATTGAAGAGGTAATCCACACCTTTACCTAATTGAAGAGGGAAGCCACACCTTTACCTGGTTGAAGAGGGAGGTCACACCTTTACCTGGTTGAAGAGGGAGGCCACACCTTTACCTGATTGAAGCGGGAGGCCAGACCTTTACCTGGTTGAAGAGGGAGGCCACACCTTTACCTGGTTGAAGAGGGAGGCCACACCTTACCTGATTGAAGAGGGAGGCCACACCATTACCTGGTTGAATAGGGTTGTCACATCTTTACCTGGTTGAAATAGGAGGTCACATCTTTACCTGGTTGAAGAGGGAGGCCACAGCTTTACCTGTTTGAAGAGGGAGGCCACACCTTTACCTGGTTGAAGAGGGAGGTCACACCTTTACCTGATTGAACAGGGAGGCCACACCTTTACCTGGTTGAAGAGGTAGTCCACACCTTTACCTGATTGAAGAGGTAGTCCACACCTTTACCTGATTGAAGAGGTAGTCCACACCTTTACCTGATTGAAGAGGGAGGTCACATCTTTACCTGATTGAAGAGGGCGGTCACACCTTTACCTGATTGAAGAGGGCGGTCACACCTTTACCTGATTGAAGAGGGAGGCCAGACCTTTACCTGGTTGAATAGGGAGGCCACAGCTTTACCTGCTTGAAGAGGGAGGCCACACCTTTACCTGATTGAAGAGGGAGGTCATATCTTTACCTATTTGAAGAGGGTGGTCACACCTTTACCTAACTGAAGAGGGATGTCACACCTTTACCTATTTGAAGAGGGAGGTCACACCTTTACCTAATTGAAGAGGGAGGCCACACCTTTACCTAATTGAAGAGGGAGGCCACACCTTTACCTGATTGAAGAGGTAGTCCACTCCTTTACCTAAATGAAGAGGGAGGCCACACCTTTACCTAATTGAAGTGGGAGGCCACACCTTTACCTGATTGAAGAGGGAGGCCACACCTTTACCTGATTGAAGAGGTAGTCCACACCTTTACCTAATTGAAGAGGGAAGCCACACCTTTACCTGGTTGAAGCAGGAGGCCAGACCTTTACCTGGTTAAAGAGGGAGGCCACACCTTTACCCGATTGAAGCGGGAGGCCAGACCTTTACCTGGTTGAAGAGGGAGGTCACATCTTTACCTGTTTGAATAGGTAGGCCACAGCTTTACCTGGTTGAAGAGGGAGGCCACACCTTTACCTAATTGAAGAGGGAGATCACACCTTTACCTGGTTAAAGAGGGAGGCCACACCTTTACCCGATTGAAGCGGGAGGCCAGACCTTTACCTGGTTGAAGAAGGAGGTCACATCTTTACCTGGTTGAAGAGGGAGGTCTCACCTTTACCTGATTGAAGCGGGAAGCCAGACCTTTACCTGGTTGAAGAGGGAGGCCACACCTTTACCTGGTTGAAGAGGGAGGTCACAGCTTTACCTGGTTGAATAGGGAGGTCAAATCTTTACCTGGTTGAATAGGGAGGTCACAGCTTTACCTGATTGAATAGGGAGGTCACACCTTTACCTGGTTGAATAGGGAGATCACAGCTTTACCTGGTTGAATAGGGAGGTCACAGCTTTACCTGGTTGAATAGGGAGGTCACAGCTTTACCTGGTTGAATAGGGAGGTCACACCTTTACCTGGTTGAATAGGGAAGCCACACCTTTACCTGGTTGAAGAGGGAGGCCACACCTTTACCTGGTTGAAGAGGGAGGACACACCTTTACCTGATTGAAGAGGGAGGTCACATCTTTACCTAATTGAAGAGGGATGTCACATCTTTACCTAATTGAAGAGGGAGGTCACATCTTTACCTAATAAGGGGGGAGGTCACATCTTTGCCTAATTGAAGAGGGAGGCCACACCTTTACCTGATTGAAGAGGGCGGTCACACCTTTACCTGATTGAAGCGGGAGTCCACAAACACTAGGAAGCAGAAGAACCAGCATTGTGTGCATGGCAGGAGACTGAGAAGACAGGCCAGAACAGTGATAGTGTACAGTCATCTCTCCTTTTCTCCATGGGGTGAGAATGTTTTTGCTTGTAGAAGATTCAGACTCTCTAGCAATCTCCAACTCAAGGTAGTGTTAAAGGTAACAGTGACAGTTATTCACAAAGAGAGAGATCTTGCAGGGTTTGTGACTCACTCACAGGCTTTAAGGTTTAAGTCAGAAAAACAACCACATTTGGGTTTCTCTCATTTATTTGAGTGTGTGTGTGTGTGTGTGTGTGTGTGTGTGTGTGTGTGTGTGTGTGTCTACACTGCTTTCTTCATCCGTTTCACAGCTGGAGAAGGACACAGTGTTTAGTCATCTTTATCCCAACACAATGTCAGTATGGGTACCTGCGCTTCACACACTACTCCCTCTGGATGCTCAGTCCCAAACGGCATCCTATTCCCTACATAGTACGTTCGTTCAGGCCAGGGACGGTGCCATTAAGGACACATCCCAGGAACCAAACCAAGGTTCATTCTTTCTTGAATCTGGCCACGTATTTCTGTTTGACTCAGCGGTCTGTTTTTCATTCATGTTTTGTAAGTTAATTTAAAACTAATTTGTTGGAGCTGGAGCGGAGAGCAGAGGGGTCCTTTCGTGGGTGTTATAGTGTTAAGTCTTGCTTCCTGATTGGGTACAAGTCTAATCCGTGGCTTGTGGAGGGGCTTGGAGTGGCCTTCCTATGACACCACGCTATTCCTACTCTCCTCCTTTCCTTCTCTCCCTCTCCTCTCCTCTCCTCTCCTCTCCTCTCCTCTCCTCTCCTCTCCTCTCCTCTCCTCTCCTCTCCTCTCTTCTCTTCTCTTCTCTTCTCTTCTCTTCTCTTCTCTTCTCTTCTCTTCTCTTCTCTTCTCTTCTCTTCTCCTCTCCTCTCCTCTCCTCTCCTCTCCTCTCCTCTCCTCTCCTCTCCTCTCCTCTCCTTCTCTCTCTCTCTCCTCTCCTCTCCTCTCCTCTCCTCTCCTTCTCTCTCTCCTCTCCTCTCCTTCTCTCTCTCTCTCCTCTCCTCTCCTCTAACCTGAGGGAAAAATGTGTCTGTCTCTAAGGTTAAAGGTGAAAGGGCAATGGGTTCTATTTAACTTCTTGACCATACTTGAGACGCAGACGTCTCAAGTATGCCCCTGGAAATGCAAATGCGCTACGCTAAATGCTAAATGTACTCGTTACAACTCAATCTTTGATCAAAATTCACAAGCAGGGTATTGAATTAAAGCTACACTCGTTGTGAACCTAGCCAGCAAGTCAGATTTTTAAAATGCTTTTCGGCGAAAGCATCAGAAGCTATTATCTGATAGCATGCACCCCCCAAAATGCCAGCTCGACACGTAAACAACAGATTTTGCGATAGCCGGCGCTACCCAAAACGCAGAAATAAAATATAAAACATTCATTACCTTAGACGAGCTTCTTTCTTGGCACTCCTATATGCCCCATAAACATCACTATTGGGTCTTTTTTTCGTTTAAATCGGTCCATATATACCCAAAATAGCTTTGTATGGAAGTTGTGTCATTCAGAAAAAATCATCGTTTTTAAACGCTGCGTAATTTTTTAAAATTAAAAAAGTCGACGATAAACTTTCACAAAACACTTCGAAATCCTTTTGTAATCCAACTTTAGGTATTAGTAAACGTTTATAATCTATCAAAATGATTACAGGGCGATGTCTCTTCAATAGGTCTTCACTTCAAAAACAATGCCATCTGATATCTCCCTCAACTGCATCCGGGTGAAGACTGGGAAAATGGAGGTCAGATAGATGGATTTTCCAACAATTAATTCAATTGAAAATTAGGAATTTGTATGAATTGCAGGCAGATTCCCATTAAATTCTGTTCTCTTTTAACAACTGGTGGAAGTGACTTATGGAAATTATTTTTTGCTTTCAGAGAGCAGTTTTTCTTGCGTTTTTCAATGAAACACAAGATCTGTTATAGTCACAGCCGTGATTTAACCAGTTTTATAAACTTCAGAGTGTTTTCTATCCACACATACTAATCATATGCATATACTATATTCCTGGCATGAGTAGCAGGACGCTGAAAAGTTGCGCGATTTTTAACAGAATTTTCAAAAAAGGAGGGGGTAGAAGTAAGAGGTTTTAACGATTAAAATATTTTTAGCCATATCATAATTGGTATGTTGAATTTTATGTTATTTTTGATGGCACAGAAGGCCCTTCTTTTTTTGGAACACAATTACTTTTGTCTAACTGACATTTACTGTCAGGGCCCAGGTCTGACAGAATCTGTGCAGAAGATCTATGTGCTGCTGTAGGCCCTCCTTGGTGAGGGACAGAAGCTCTAGATCATCAGCAAACAGTACACATTTGACTTCAGATTCTAGTAGGATGAGGCCAGGTGCTGCAGACCATTCTAGTGCCCTCGCCAATTTGTTGATAAATATGTTGAAGAGGGTGGGGCTTAAGCTGCATCCCTGTGTCACCCCCTGTCGAAAGAAATGTGTGAAAATTGGCAGAAAACAGGTGAGGTGACAAGTTTATCAACTTTCAAAGCAGAATTACTTTCCCATTGTTCCTCAAATGCAGTGTCTGATAGACCATGTTGTAACCCTGTGTCTCTGCTTTTATCTAATGTAAAAAAACAGCACAATTTCAAATGTTGCTACATAAGACTGAATCAAGGCAGTCGGTTACTTACAGTGGGGCAAAAAAGTATTTAGTCAGCCACCAATTGTGCAAGTTCTCACACTTAAAAAGATGAGAGGCCTGTAATTGTCATCATAGGTACACTTCAACTATGACAGACAAAATGAGAAAAAAAATCCAGAAAATCACATTTTTAATGATTTTAAATGTATTTATTTGCAAATGATGGTGGAAAAAAAGTATCTCACACACTGTATAGGGTGTGGCTAGGGTTTGCTTGGGGCGGTCTTAGCTGGTTGGGGTGTGGCTGGCAATGCTTTGGTCTGGGTA